>NC_134404.1:24891064-24933564 GCF_038048845.1 Mixophyes fleayi | reverse complement strand
TTTTCATGTAATCCGACCGTCAGCTGGTGTATATGTGTAAAATGCAGCTTTATTGAGGGGGAGTTATTTTGTGTGGATACAACTTGGCAGAGAATCTGTTTTCTTGTTGGAGCTGCAGCGGTTATGGCTCTTGGGGTTGGTCCTTAGGCTCCCCACACATGTTGTGACCCTGTTGATGCCAAATCATTGAACCTGTTTCTAATCTGGCCGCATTGGATGGAACTGATTGTATTGTGTGATCACAATGTCATCTGATGGCTGCGTGTATGGGGCTTATATGGTCAGCTTAGATCACACTGAGACGTTTCATTGTACCCACCTTATGCAGTGACTTGTGTATAGTGCAAGGAAATATCAGGCTGTGTGGTATAGTATAGTATGTAATAATACTATAATTTCAGGCAGGTGTTATACTGTGGTATACACAGAGAGTCATATCAGGCTGTGTGATATAGTACAGTTTGTAATAATACTATAATATCAGGCTATGTGATATACTGTGGTATACACAGAAAGTCACATCAGGCTGTGTGTTATAGTACAGTATGTAATAATACTATAATATCAGGCTAGTGTTATACTGTGGTATACACAGAGAGTCATATCAGGCTGTATGATATAGTACAGTATGTAATAATACTATAATATCAGGCTGGTGTTATACTGTGGTATACACAGAAAGTCACATCAGGCTGTGTGATATAGTATAGTATATAATATAATATACTATAATATCAGGCTGGTGTTATACTGTGGTATACACAGAAAGTCACATCAGGCTGTGTGATATAGTACAGTATGTAATAATACTATAATATCAGGCTGGTGTTATACTGTGGTATACACAGAAAGACACATCAGTCTGTGTGATATAGTATAGTATAGTATATAATATACTATAATATCAGTCTGGTGTTATACTGTGGTATACACAGAGAGTCATATGAAGCTGTATGATATAGTACAGTATGTAATAATACTATAATATCAGGCTGGTGTTATACTGTGGTATACACAGAGAGTCATATCAGGCTGTGTGATATAGTATAGTATATAATATACTATAATATCAGGCTGGTGTTATACTGTGGTATACACAGAAAGTCACATCAGGCTGTGTGATATAGTATTGTATATAATATACTATAATATCAGGCTGGTGTTATACTGTGGTATACACAGAGAGTCATATCAGGCTGTGTGATATAGTACAGTACATAATATACTATAATATCAGGCTGGAGTTATACTGTGGTATACACAGAGAGTCATATCAAGTTGTGTGATATAGTATAGTATGTAATAATACTATAATATCAGGATGGTGTTATACTGTGGTATACACAGAGAGTCATATCAGGCTGTGTGATATAGTATTGTATATAATATACTATAATATCAGGCTGGTGTTATACTGTGGTATACACAGAAAGACACATCAGTCTGTGTGATATAGTATAGTATATAATATACTATAATATCAGGCTGGTGTTATACTGTGGTATACACAGAGAGTCATATCAGGCTGTGTGATATAGTACAGTATGTAATAATACTATAATATCAGGATGGTGTTATACTGTGGTATACATAGAGAGTCATATCAGGCTGTGTGATATAGTATTGTATATAATATACTATAATATCAGGCTGGTGTTATACTGTGGTATACACAGAAAGACACATCAGTCTGTGTGATATAGTATAGTATATAATATACTATAATATCAGGCTGGTGTTATACTGTGGTATACACAGAGAGTCATATCAGGCTGTGTGATATAGTATAGTATATAATATACTATAATATCAGGCTGGTGTTATGCTGTGGTATACACAGAAAGTCATATCAGGCTGTGTGATACAGTATAGTATATAATATTCTATAATATCAGGCTGGTGTTATACTGTGGCATACACAGAAAGTCATATCAGGCTGTGTGATATAGTATAGTATATAATATCAGGCTGGTGTTATACTGTGGCATTCACATAAAGTCATATTAGGCTGTTGTCATTGTGTGGTACATACAGAAGGATTTTCAGGTTGTTGTGATCATATAATATACACAGAAAACAGCATCAGACTGATGGTATCATATATATTGAAAGGAGTATTAGACTTGTGTGGTCATATATATATACATAAATAAATATCAGGCTGTGTGATAGAATATAGTATATAGTATGGTATGGTATATAGTATACTATAATATCAGGATGGTTTTATCATATACTATATACAGAAAGAAATAGACTGTGTGATATAGTAAAGTATATATAATAGTATAATATCAGGCTGGTGTCATCATATAGTATATACAATAATATATATCAGGCCAGTATCATTTTATAATATATCCAGTTGTTAATATCAGGCTGGTGTCATCATATAATATATACAATAGTAAATATAAGGCTGCTGTAATCACAATAGTTTATACAATAATAATTATCATGCTGGTGTCATATAGTATATACAATAATATATATCAGGCCAGTATCATTATATAATATATCCAGTTGTTAATATCAGGCTGGTGTCATCATATAATATATACAATAGTAAATATAAGGCTGCTGTAATCACAATAGTTTATACAGTAATAAATGTCAGGCTGGTATCTTTATATTTAGCATATACAGTAATAAATATAAAGCTGATATCTTCATATACTATATACAGTAATTAATACCAGGCTGGTGTCTTTAGATAATATATACAGCAATAAATATCAGGCTGGTGTAATAATATACTACAGACAGTAGTACATAGCAAACTGTTGTCTATATATAATATATACAGTAATAAATATAAAGCTGGTGTTATTATATACTTTATACAGTAATTGATACCAGGCCAATGTCCTTATATAATACATATAGTAATAATTATCAGGCTGGTGTTAGTTATTGTATACTATATACCAGGGGGGTTGGCAGCCTATTTCTATCAGTGTGTCAGCTACAATCTAGTCAAGCCCAGGTGTGCCAGTTGGTCGCGTGTGTGTGTGTATATATATATGTATATATATATATATATATGTGTGTGTATTTACCTATATATTCATATATATATATATATATATATATATATATATATATATATGTATATATATATATATATATATATATATATATATAGAAACGTTCATGTTCTACCACACAGTAGTGCCCTCACATAGATATTCCCCCAAATCATAACATGACACATAGCTATCCCCCCAATTCATGGTATGCCACAGTTGTTTTCCTTTTCATAGTATGCCACAGAGTTGTACCCCCCTATTCATAGTGTGCAATATAGTTGTCCCCCCAATTCATAGTATACCACAGTTGTCCCCCCCAATTCATAGTATACCACAGTTGTCCCCCCCAATTCATAGTATACCACAGTTGTCCCCCCCCAATTCATAGTATACCACAGTTTTCCCCCCTAGTCATAGTATGCCACAGTTGTCCCCCCAAATTCATAGTATACCACAGTTGTCCCCCCTAGTCATAGTATACCACAGTTGTCCCCCCTAGTCATAGTATACCACAGTTTTCCCCCCTAGTCATAGTATACCACAGTTGTCCCCCCTAGTCATAGTATACCACAGTTTTCCCCCCTAGTCATAGTATACCACAGTTTTCCCCCCTAGTCATAGTATACCACAGTTGTCCCCCCTAGTCATAGTATACCACAGTTTTCCCCCCTAGTCATAGTATGCCACAGTTGTCCCCCCTAGTCATAGTATGCCACAGTTGTCCCCCCTAGTCAAAGTATGCTACTGTTGTCCCCCTATTCATAGTATGCCACATCGTTGTCCCCCCTATTCATACTATGCCACATTGTTGCCCCCCCAGGGGCGCACGCAGGATTGTTAGGGGGGGAACCCCCCCCCACCGGAAAAAATAAATAAAAGCGAGAGTACTGCTGCGCATGTGCCCGCGCATAAGCAGCAGCTCCGTTTTGGCCGCACTATACTATACTGCAGCCGCGGCGCTGTCAAGGAAGCGCCCGCGGCGTTGCTGTATACAATACAGCACCGCTGCGGATGCTTCTTTGACAGCGCCGCGGCTGCTGTATAGTACAGTTCCGCTATGTGGGGCACTTTGTTAGTGGAGGGGGGGGGTTTCTTCTGGAGGCCCCCCTTGCGTGCGCCACTGCCCCCTATTCATATTATGCCACTGTTGCCCACCCCAATTCATAGTTTGCCAGTGTTGTCTCCCCATTTCATAGTATGTCATATAGTTATCCCCCCTATTCATAATATATCAATTAAATGTACCCCTTAATTTGCTGCTCTTACCTTTGGAGACTCGTCTTCCTCCAGAAACTCGGGAGTTGCTTCAGTAAAGCAGCCGTTTCGTCCGTCATTGGCTGCTTTACTGAAGCAGCTTCAGCGCCGGCGTGCCAGACAGAAGTGGACAACGTGCCACGACCCCTGCTATATATAGTAATAAATATCAGGCTGGTGTCTTTATATAATACATATATTATTTGTATGTCTCAAAATATCTCCCAACTCGCCAACTCTGTTCTGCACAAGACTTGCGTCTCTCATCTACCCTCATTACATCCTCCCATTCCTGGTTACAGGACTTTTTCGGGCTGCACCCACTTTATGGAATTATCTCCCTCGCACAATTAGACTCTCTTCTGGTCTACAAACTTTCAAGTGTTCTCTGAAAACCTTCCTCTTCAGACAAGCTTATAATATTCCTCAACCACCCTCTTAACCTCACTACCTTACCCTATTACCACCCGTTACACAATTTCACACAAGACAACTACCCCATGACCAACATTGTTGTGTGACAGGATCATTTAGCTTATGAGTCACGTTTACCTTTACAGCCTGGCTGGGCCGAAATGCAAAATGTAGACTTAACCTCATGTGTCAAACTCTCATTGTCCCATAGATTGTAAGCTTGCGAGCAGGGCCTTCTCACCTCTTTGTCTTTTTACCCAGTTTGTTTATTAGTTTATTATGTTTGTCCCCAATTGTAAAGCACTACGGAATATGTTGGCGCTATATAAATAAATGATGATGATGATGATGATAATAAATATCAGGCTGGTGTTATTATATACTATATACAGTAATTAATATCAGGCTGGTGTCTTCATTTAATACATATAGTAATAAATATCAGGCTAATGTCTTTATATAATACATACAGTAATAAATATCGGGCTGGTGTCTTTATATAATACATACAGTAATAAATATCAGGCTGGTGTCATAATATACTGTGTACAGTAATACATATCAGACTGTTGTATTTATTTTGATATATACAATAATAATGATCAGTCTGGTGTCTTCATATACTATATACAGAAAGGAATCTCAGGTTGGTGTTATTATATACTATATGCAGTAATAAATATCAAGCAGAAATCATGTAATATATAGAGAGAGGAATCTCAGGTTGGTGTTGTTGTATACTATATGCAGTAATAAATATCAGGCAGGAATCATGTAATATATAGAGAGAGGAATCTCAGGTTGGTGTTATTGTATACTATATGCAGTAATAAATATCAGGCAGGAATCATCATGTAATATATAGAGAAAGGAATCTCAGGTTGCGATCATCAACATGAATTGAAATGTATGATCATATATGTGAGTATATAGAGAATGGAATATCAGTCTGGTGTGGTCATACATTAATGAGTGTGATATAAGGCTGATGTGATCATATAGTATATAGAGAATGGAATATCAGTCTCGTGTGGTCATACATTAATGAGTGATATATAAGGCTGGTGTAATCATATAGTATTTAGAGAATGGAATATCAGTCTGGTATGGTCATACATTAATGAGTGTGATATAAGACTGGTGTAATCATATAGTATTTAGAGAATGGAATATCAGTCTGGTGTGGTCATACATTAATGAGTGTGATATAAGGCTGGTGTGATCATATAGTATATAGAGAATGGAATATTAGTCTGTGTGGTCATACATTAATGGGTGAGATATAAGGCTGGTGTGATCATGATTTCTATACCAGGATGGTGTTTCTCTTGTAATTGAAAGTCATTATGTAATATCAGGCTGGTGTGATAAGTCAGTATTTTGAATTTTTTTTTTTACTCTTTGGATATAATAGTCTTAGGGTACCTGTCCCTTAAATTGGGTCATTGAGTTGTTATTTATTTTACACTGTGCACCGTGTATGGTAAATAGCTTTTACAATTATTAATTTACCATACTTCAGTCAGTGCGGATTGGCATTGAGATCTGTTGGGTGTTGGGGCTGGTCTCTGCTGGACCAGTCCCCATAGGAAGTAAAGTATATCAGATGATAATTTGCTGAATTTTGGGAAAATGGAGATCAATTTGCAAATGAAATGTATGTTATATTGTGCGCCCAGCTGCCCCTCATAGAGGCACCAGGCTGTGCAGTGCGGTGGTTTGTTAAGGATTTAGGGGGTGAGCAGTGTCCTTAAAAATTTCTGATGACACAGTGCACTCTGTATAGGCAGAGTATTATTACAGACATCAAGCATGCCTGGATATAGTCTTATCCACTAACCGTATGTCATTAACAGCTAAGGCCTTCAATTTATTTATCTTAAAATCAGGACTAGCGTTGTGGTTGGGGGAGGGGGCAAGTTCTGAGTGAAATTTGGCACAGTTTGCTGTATTTGACCCACCATTCGCTTGTAACTGACTTTGTGTGGCTTCATACAACCATCATTCAGAGTGTAATGTCAGGTTGGTGTCCCTGCAATATTTTATGAACTTTGATTAATTGGGCAGCACCGCGGCTCAGTGGTTAGCATTGCTGCCTCACTGGGATCATGAGCTTGATTCCTGACCAGCGGCCTGATTCATTAGGGTTCTTAAATGAAGAGGTATCTTATTTCAGTCTCCTGGACAAAAGCATGTTACAATGCAAGGGGTGCAAACTAGTTTTCTGTTTTGCACATAAGTTAAATACTGACTGTGTTTTCATGTAGCACACAAATAATTGATAGCTTATTTGTACACTGAAATTTAAAGTTGATATTTGTGTGCTACATGAAAAAACAGTCAGTATTTAACTTATGTGCAAAACAGAAAACTAGTTTGCACCCCTTGCATTGTAACATGGTTTTGTCCAGGAGACTGGAATTAGATACCTCTTCATTTAAGATTCTTAATAAATCAGGCCCCAGGGCCTTATTTGTAAGTTCTCCTCATGTTTGAATGGGTTTCCTCTCCCCCTCCATAAACATATCGGTAGGTTAATTGGCTGTAGACAAAATTAACCCTAGTTTGTATCAGTGGCAGATCCAGGGTGGGGGGGGGGGGGCGATCGGGGTGATCGCCCCCCTAGCAGGGGCTTGCTGCCGACAGCTGCTCTGATTGTGTTTTAAACACAATCAGAGCAGCGGGGCAGCACACTGTCACTGCCGAGCGGACCTGCACATAGTGTGCAGCCTCCGGCAGCCTTAGAAATCAGAAAGGGGGTGGGGCCTAAATCGCCCCCCCCCCCTAAAACCGCCCGTTGTCTAGATCCGCCCCTGGTTTGTATATGAGAGAAGTTAGACTGTAAGCTCCAATAGGGCAGGGACTGATGAGAATGACATCTGTACAGCGCTGTGGAATTGCTGGCGCTATATAGATTGTTGGTGTTTTCCTCTAGCCTTACTGTTCAGCTGCAACTTTGACTGGTGCCTCTTTTGCAATGTACATGAAATAACCTATTGCTATAATTTATATTACAAGTCAACATGACCTATCAAGGCAGAAGACTGCAGGTTGAATGATTTTATACAGGTCATGGAAATTTTAGGTAGTTGACAACCCACAGTGGGTTACTCCTTAATAAAACACACATTTTTCCTAATTAACACTGAAGAACACATTAATTATAAGCAATGTCATCAGAACTCACTGTTTACACAGAAATTATGTACATGATTGTATATTGGTGTCGCTTGTGTATTTTATTTCAATACTGCAGTTATGGTGACATCATCATCATCATCACCATTTATTTATATAGCGCCACTAATTCTGCAGCGCTGTACAGAGAACTCACTCACATCAGTCCCTGCCCCATTGGGGCTTACAGTCTAAATTCCCTAATACACACACACACACACAGACACTCACACACAGACAGACAGACAGAGACTTGGGTCAATTTTGTTAGCAGCCAATTAACCTACTAGTATGTTTTTGGAATGTGGGAGGAAACCGGAGCACCCGGAGGAAACCCACGCAAACACGGGGAGAACATGCAAACTCCACACAGATAAGGCCATGGTGGGGAATTGAACTCATGACCCCACTGCTGTAAGGAAGAAGTGCTAACCACTTAGCCACTGTGCTATCTACTGATCATCTTATGATATTGGCAAACTGGATGGTCATATAATATGGCAGATCAAAGTGTAGCTCTGGTTGTGGCTTAATATTATAACCACACATAGGGGCTGCATGGCCGAAGTTATATGCCTGGCTGCTGCCAACACATTTTGGTTGTATGCTGAAATGCCAGGCAAACTTGGGTGTGCCAGGCTTCTACAAGCCATTTAGGCATTTGGGCATCTGCTGAACCAATCTTGAGGCACAGAAAGCAGAAGTCAAAACATTTACTCCATTGCTCACACAGGTTTTGCTTAATGTAATTTGAGTTCCATTGCCTCCTTCTCTAAGGTCAAGAGATATCTTATGCTCAGACCTTTAATTAGTTACAGATCCCTTCATTTTGACTTTGAAGATGAATAATCACTGACTACTTACCATTTACTTTTCAAATTCAATGTTTCCTTTCACGTTTTTTTTTTAAACTTGATTGACAGGTCAGGAAAAGCAACAATTATCCTATAATACCTTTAACCCTGTGGGATAATTAGATATCAATTAAAGAGCATCATTCAGCATGGCATTGAAACCCTATAGTTTAAATCAGATTTTTAAATCTGCATTCAATATATTTATCTATGTATCTATTTTTTTTCCACTAATATACCGTATAGAGAAAATACGTAGCTCCCTTGTCGTCGGCTGTTTGATAAATAGCGATTGTCTTGTGAAAACATCGATATTTATTTACAAATAACAGAATTCGCGAGTGATACAAAGATGCATCTCATCTACATTATTACACATGTCTAATACTCGAAGTGCCCCCACAATACAAACGTAAACACATTAGTGAAATTGGTATCATTTAGATACTCGGAGCTAAGGACAGACAAGATTAATTGTATTTGCTAGTGCTATTTTCACAAACACAAAGTACAACGCCCGGGGTTCTATAGAAACAAATAGCTTGTTATTGCTTCTGTGTGAGTTGAATCCACCCCTCTCCCTTTTATTTTCTCCAGAGTGCCCTGCACTCCTCTCCTAGACTGTAAGCTCTTGTGACTAGGGCCCTCCCTTTGCTCAAGGCTATTGATTAAACCAATGTCTCTTATATATTTGCAATGGAATATGTTGGTGCTTAAGTTTGACTAGTATTCTTATTCATTATAATTTATAAGGTTATGTTTTGTATAGTGTTTGGCTTATTAATAATAAATATAATCTGTTCTGCTAGTAACTCTCCTGTTTGGTCTGTTTATCTCCTCCAGGCAACTTTGCAAAGAGTTTACAGATCTCCTGGCCCAAGACAGGACGCCCATAGGCAACAGCCGACCCAGCCCGATTTTGGAACCTGGGATCCAGAGTTGCTTGACTCACTTTAGCCTCATCACCCACGGCTTTGGCTCCCCGGCTATCTGTGCGGCGCTAACAGCTCTCCAAAATTACCTTACCGAAGCCCTGAAAGGAATGGACAAGATGTTTTTAAACAATAACAGCAGTAATAGACACACTTCTGGGGAAGGACCCGGCAGTAAAAACGGCGACAAGGAAGAAAAACACCGAAAATGAAAATAAAATAATAAAAAAAATAATAAAAAAATCGGGACATGCTTTAACATCTTTCATTTTAGCTTTAAAAAGAAAAAAAAAATATTGGACTGGCTTTTGGGAAATTACAAATATATATAGATATATATCAGACTGAGCCCTACAGATGAATATCCAGCGCACAAACAGAGAACACAGGCTCAGAGTCTGCCAACAACTTACTTTGTACCCTCTTGGTTTTTAAGAGTACCCAAAAATAGTGACAGCAGCAATTTACTGGGATTTTATGGAAGGAACCCATTTTTATTATGATTATTTCCTTGGTATCTAATGTGCACGTTCACTGGGAACTGCTCGCCTTCACAGTCCATAAGAGAAAACAGATTTTTGGGAATTTGGGCACCTACAGAAACCTTGTGTGTGCGCAAGTGGAGAGTCCCGATTTTTTTTTGTGTGTGGGAAAGCTGGCCCCGGGCGCAATAGGATGGTGGCAACGAATTGACATACAGTCCTGAGCGGTCACCCATTCACCAATCAGTTACCTGGGAGTTGCCTGTATCTCCTCTTCTTTCTTCAGTCTTCACTGCGGGACTTTTATTTGTTGTAATATATGTGGTTTTTACAATTCAAAGTCAATTATATTGCCAATTCTTAGCCCTCTTCCCTGTACCAGTTTAATTCCTATATTTGACCCCCATATAATTAATGTTTTTCACTGTCAGTGTGGATTATGGCGGAGGCGTTTAAACTATCTAGTGTCATTTTGCAACGGGATATATTGTTGTTCTGTCACGTTTTTGGGACACCATAAATGTCAAAGCCTCATTTCTTCCATTCAGGAATCACACCACGATAGCAAGAGATACGAGTTTAAAAAATGTACATGATTCATATAAATGGTACATATATATATATATATATATATATATATATATATATATATATATATATGTATATTTAGATATATATTATATATATATACATATATATGTATATATAGATATATATGTATATATATATATATATATATATATATATATATATATATATGCCATATTTTTTGTAGACATACTCAACCAGGGTCGATGTAATGCAATCTAATCACTACCCAATGGGATGTGCAAATTCAGAAACATTCTTGAGTAGTATGAAGAAAATACAATGTATCTGTCAATACTTTACATGGGTTATACAGATGTTCCCAAACCTTACATTTTTAAGCAATTCACTTGACAATATAAGGCGTCAACAAATCGCAATTCATTTCATTTATGATGACATGACCTCACTATACCTCTGTGGTCAGCCAGCTGCTGGACTACAAGTACCAGCATGCCCAACTAGTCCCAGAACAGCCTGAGGGTGACAGCGCGTCTCCTGCAGTGAGACATACGAAGTGTTTATAAACACTTTTATAAAGTGTTCTTATAAAGGAACAGAAGTAATTATTTCACCCAGTCCTTTTACCTTTTCATAGCGATTGAAATCGATTTGTTATAAAAATATACACTGAAAGTTTGTCCCTTAAGTGTTAAGTTCAAGCGTTTATTTTTTTTTTTACCTTTATTTGGGGGAGGTGGTGTAATCTACAGATGTGAATGGATATGATAAAACATAACCAGAAACAAATATAATTTCAAATAGAAACAAAGTAACAAAATAGTAACAGAATTCGAACACACAACCAAACACTCAGAAAACATTCTACATGTATTTTACAACATAAAGCACTGAAGATCATTTTAATGATGAGGTTCCATTACTCCACTTTATTACTGTCCGAGTTATAATATTTCCATGTACAATATATTTTTTATTTGATTTTATATTCTGTGACGTTGTAAAGGACTTCTCATTTGTATCATTGTGACTTGATGGTTTTTATTCAGAAGGCTGTGCCGTGTGCTTCATGTCAACATCATAAAACGATAATATCGATATGACCTGCTCTTCATTTTAATTGAACTTTTAATCCATTCCAAACAATTAATTTTTTAGACTGTAGAAGTGAGAAATTCGTTCAGTTTACAATGCTGAATACTGAGGAATGCTGGAAAAATTGTAAACAATGTTGCACCTCAATGTATCAAATACAAACGCAGATATTCTGTCCTTGGGAATAATGACATTTTTTTTTGTATTATCACCAACCTCTATTTCACCAGTCTTTTGTCAAGTTCATTTCAGACAAAAAAAAAAAGGGTCTGAATTGTTTTAAAAAAAAAGTTTAAAAATCTTAAGCAGGAGGAGGGGAAGATGATGTTAAGTTTGTATATAATTATTTATGCTTAATTTAACAGGAATTTGTATATATGGCGAGTAAGTACTTATTTATATGTGAGTCTGTACCTCTGTGAATGGGTGGAAACGCTTGAAATTAGGTAGTATCTGACTTTTTTTTTTTTGTTTTTGTTCTTTAAGCAAAACATTATAGCAATGAATAGAAAAAAATGATTCTTGTCCAGTGATGATCTGATTTCCATTAATAAAACATTGTTGTGTTTTTTGTTGTATTTTCAGCTTCTGAGTTATTACTGTAATAGGGAATTATTTTTATTTTGTTTATATTTTCCATGCCTGGAAAAAAATAATAATTTGAATTTCAGGAATGTAAGGGCATATAATGAGGCGAGCTGGTAATTAAACGTTAGGTGATTGTGAGTGTTGTTGCAGAAAGAAAATGTAATTACTTTTTTTCAGGCCAGTTAAATTGGTATTATGGTTAAATATTCTTGGATGGTTCTTAGATAAATACTTAATCTCCAGTAACTTAATTTGTGTTTTTTTCTCTCCAACACAAAATAAGTTAATTTATTAAAGGCACAAGGGGAACATGAGAAAGTAAATGAAAGATTAAAATGAAAGGTTACATAAATAGTAATATATTTTATTCCTACCAGTACAAGGAAATTAAATCTATTTTTATTGGTATCTCTGTCCTGCTAATGAGTATAGTTAAGTATGGAATCTTGGCTCACTTCATCCTCTCCAATCAGATATGGGGAATCAAAGTGTCTGCTAGTTTCCCACACCTGATTGGACAGTATGACCTATGATGCACAAAGCTAGAGGAAGTTTACAAAAGAGAATTCCCTTATTAGGCGACATTAAGGTCTTGTCACAGATGTTTCAGTTGAACTTCATTGGTGATTTTTCGCCAGTGATTTTCATATGTTGAAAAATTGCTACACTACTTATTGAACATTTTTCTGGCAATTTTTGGAGTTGCAGAAAATGCAGAAAATTAAAACAGCTCCCAACCGCAGCTAAATAGTGTGACTATAGTCTGTGTGCCAAGTAATGGTCAAATTCTGTTGCTATTTCCATTATCATTTTATCCACTGGGCAAAATCTCTGTAAATAGCAGCCGCCAGTGGGCCATTTCTGGTGGGAGTTTCTCCAATAACATTTAGGGTCTGATGTTGAGTTAGGAGCACAGCAAAGAAAAGGAGCAAATTTGCACCTTGGCAAAACCATGTTACATTGGAGGGGGAGGTAAATTTAAAATGTAGGGACAGATTTATAGTTGGGATACGGCATGTCATAGATCAACTTCAATTTCAGTATAAAAATAAAGCTATCAAGTATTTGTGTGCTACATGAAAAAACAGCCAGTATTTACCTTGTGTGCAAAAAAATAAGTCAATTTGTTCTCCTCGCATTGTACCATGGTTTGTCCTGGTGCAAAGTTGCTTCTTTTCTTTGCTTTGCTCCTAACTCAAAATCAGACCCTTAGGACCTCATTTAGAGTCGGACGTAAAGTCCATTTAAGAAGTGTAGGAGTGGGAGTGTGCCGCAGCTTGGTAGGGTATTACCAGTGGCAAGCAACCCCATTTGCGTCCCACTTTTAATACCCTATCGAGCAGTTCCTGCAGCTAGCTAATGCTTGCGCCACCTAATTCCTGCCATACAGCTCTAGCCCTGTTTTGACGTGTGTTGCGTCTGCGCCTCACTGCGACTAGGATGTACTTACATGGTCACGCCTTCACAAATCCGTGTTCCTCCCATTCTCTCGTAGTGAGTCGCAAGCTGTCGCAAGTGTTAATTGTGTCCAAGATGCAGGCGGATTTGGTGCTTTCTGCACATGTGTGGTAGTGTTTTTTTGTTAGATGCGCCTAAAACGGACTTTGCTTCCGACTCTAAATGAGGCTATTAATGTGTATCTATGGGGACGTATTTGCAATCATTTTCTGCTGTGATTTTTAATGAATCCCTGATAAATATCTGATCGATTCCAAATGCTGGCCATTTTGGGCTCAAACGTGCAATAAATTGGGTTCAATCGGTTCCCCAACTCCATGGGTGGGTCGTCTAGTAGATGGTAAAAGACATTTGAATGCTTTAAGAAGCATGCAAACCAGGATCCAGTTACATGTTCATCAATCAGTGTTTCCTTTTGCCAACAGTAATAATCTTGTTGGGGTTGAATTACGTCTCTCAGCATCCATGTTGGATTATGGTGAGAGGGGTAAAGTATAACTAACTTTATTTTAACTGTCCTCTTCTCCCTACAACCTATATAGCTTTGACGGCACTCCGCAGCCTCAATCCCATTATTGCATACATATCAAGGAATGGAAAAGTCTCAACATTCCAATCCAGATTCTGTTCATATATTAACAAGATATAGGGATTTTCCATCCTATTATTATTATTATTATTGAATTTATTTATAAGGCACCACAGACTCCGTAGTGCTGGACAATCATACAAATACAAAAAAGACATAACTAATAACAATAAGCAAAACACGGAAAAATGATGAAGGTGGGCCGCAGACACACAGGAGACAATAGGTAGAGAGGACCCTGCCCGTGAGAGTTTATAATCTACAGACCTCCAGGCATTTTCGTCTTATTGTTTTGTACATGCCCCCTTTATCCTTTTATTTATCTATGTTTTTCAACCATACTTTTATGAGTTGATATCATTTAGGCAGCGTTCTTTATTGTTGTTGTATTTGGATGTGATACAAGAGTTCTCTGTAGATGCAATTACATCAAATACATAGATCTCAGCTGCTCTGAACGATCTCCAATGACAATAAACATAGGAAAGCTCAGGCTAGATGATACAACAGCCTTGTTTAAAAACACAGAATAAAGCGTACAAGATAAAATGGTGCATTTAGTAAAGGTCGTAGAAGGGCGCGTACACACCGGTATGTTAGTCTGCAGGTGGTATAACTTTAACACAAGTTTTATTTGTCCCGATGTGATGATGTCAACACTACAGTCATATTAATAGCACATAAGGAAAGAGAAACATTTGTATATAGGAGAGATATTAAAAATCTTAAACATCCTTATATTCTTGTCTGGGCAATATCCTGAGTGCCGTATTATCCTATTTATAAATATTGTTTATAAATTAGACATTTATATATAGCTGTGCACAAACAGAGGAAGAAAGGGCAAAATGTGCTCACAGCCGTAAGATACACCGACACAACCTGCTGAATCCACAAAGTCAGTACAGGTCATTTACCGAGCTACAAGAATGCAAGACTTGCACTAATTTATGGGACAGATGCACCTATTAAGCTGCTATGCCCATGTATTACTGCTTATTGGAACCTCATTGTCTTAAACAAGTCCTTAGCTCTGTGTTTCGTGTCTGCGTTTGATGGAGCCTACGAACATGAGAATGGGGGTCTTTGCAGACACACATGGTTTCTGGCTGGAGAATGGGCAGATTGGGGTGGTCTGTAGGTGTCACTAGACATAGCACCAAATCACCAAATGGTTTTCATGGTTGAAATCTAATAAGAGCATAAGCGAAGTTGGCTGGGCAGACTTGTTGGCACGTCCTTCATTTGTAACGAGCCACAGAGCCAATTCCTAGCGCTAATATGCTTACCCCTGCTCGCACAGTCTGTAAGCTCCAATTTATAAACCCCCTTCCTGCAAAATATCCCTTTGTCGTGCTGATATACACAAACCTAACATATGCAAGTGCAATACTTTCTTTGTCCCATTCATTCCCTGATCTGTTTATTAATAGAATTAGTGTTAAATGAGCAGCTAGACCCTTTGGGAAAATATATTCAAAGTGGATCCTTCACTTACACACAATGGAGAGATCCATATTGTGGACTGAATTTATGTTCAACCTATCAATTCACTAGGCCACAGTAAAATTACTGAGGCGTGAAGAGTTGTGCTCTACCTAATGCCATCAAGATAGCGTTTAAGGTGAGTAAAGATAGTACCAGGTAAACATAATTTCAGGTAGGTCTTTTTGACAGAGTTTTCCACATCGCTTGGTTCCAACACCCAAACCCTCACCCTTCAAAATGTTCACTACACAACACACTATAAAACAGTGTTGACTAACCTGTGACACTCCAGGTGTTGTGAAACTACAAGTCCCAGCATGCTTTACCAATATATAGCAGTTTATTACTGGAAGGGTATGCTGGGACTTGTAGTGTCACAACACCTGGAGTGTCACAGGTTAGCCAACACTGCTATAGACCATCAAACGTCTACCGTTATCCTTCTAATCCTACTACGCTACCTGACGTTACTAGTGTCATGAGGTAGTTGTCTTTTCTCAATTGTCTTCCACAATTACACATTTTAGCTGCCCTCTTTGATCCTCTTTATAACCATTATCTGTTCCCATAATTTTATACATTTTTTTTATCCATATTTTTATGGTCTCACCTACGCTCTTGTCTATCATTCTTGAGTCTTGTCTACATCTGTTGCCTTCCTTACATCTTGATTTTCTTGTCTCCTCTTTCTCTTCCCATTTTGACTTTTGTTTTTCCAACCCTCCTCTTATGTACTCGTGCCTACCCTTCTGCCTCCTTGGGGTAAATGTATCAAGCTGAGAGTTTAAAAAAACAATCAGACTCTAGCTATCATTTATGGTAGTACATTCTACAAAATGATAGCTAGAATCTGATTGGTTGCTATAGGCAACATCTCCACTTTTCAAACCCGCCAGAAAACTCTCAGCTTGATACATTTACCCCCTTGTCTTCTCTTCTGTTCCGTTTGTCTCATCTGTTACCATTGTCTTCTCACTTGATTCAAAGTGGAGACCCATGTGGGATATTGGATACAGCCAGTGATTCAGTGGCTTTAATGAATAAGTGGACAGTTCTGCGGTCAATGATGTAAAGTTGGTTCTTGTTTTGTTATAATTGGATGTAAAGACTATTCTATGCTATGTACCATCAGCTGCTGATTGTAGCTACAAGGAAGCACTAGTCATCCCCAACATTGGTCAGGTTCTTCACAGGGTTGAAACTGCCTTTTCTATAAGGATAACTCTTTCAGTATAATTTATGCAAAACAAAGGTAATAGAGGTATAAGATAAGATAAATTATATTCACAGGAGAAAATAAAATGCTGATTGTCCATACATTTTGCCATTTTTAGGTTGTGGTGTCCCAAACCAGCTCCGTCCCTCAGTTATACTCTAAGGGCCCTTAAACGCCCCCTTCTTCACCTGGTCTCCTCCTACAGTCCAATAACATACTGATTGGATAATGTTAGTGTGGTAGACTGTTAGCTCTGCTGGGGCAGGGGCTGATGTAAATGATTAAATATTCTCTCTAAAGCATTGCGAATATGCTGGCACAATCATCATCATCATCATCACAATATAAATAATGGTTAATATTAATAATAATGCTATAACGATTTCACTTTTGTCTTGCATGCATTGACACAAAGCATTACACAACTCAATCCTTAAACTGCAGTGCAAACTGCAAATGGTTCTCATCCACTGATTCCTCTCTTGGATAATATTACAACATCGAGCTGATATACCCATCATCCCAAGATCATTTAGTTTAATGCCCAGGGCCCGCTTTCCAAACAAAGGTCCCCATATATCTAACAGTAAGGTGAATTATGACAGTAACAAAAAATTCAAAGGTCATGTTTTCAATAAAATAGAACAATGTAGAACTGAATAAAGAGGTCTACAATGTATCACGTGGAAGCGTGAGTCCGAGACCTTGTTGCAGTGATAATATCATGCAATTTGCTATTCATTAAATATGTGTACGACAGGCTCAGGTATCATAAGGTCATCAAAGAAATAATGTAAAACCTGTTGTAAAATGGTCAAATTTGCAATAAAACATTATAAAACACAGAAAGCAATATAAATGACTGGTGGATTGGTTAAGGTCTCATATCTTTGAGTTGTGGCAGGATTTTTAAATTTCAAGAGTCACATTTTTTTTTTTTATTATTTTATTGATTTTTTTATTGTTTTATTGAAAGCCTGGAATGTGATTTCTTTTCCAGATGCTCAAAAAAGTGTAAAACTCAAAATGTGCTCAAGGGTACGGGTTCAGACCCCTCCTCGAAAGAGAAAAAGTTCCTCTATCCCCGACTCCCCCAGAGTTAAAAAGCCCCTTAGGGGGCAGCAAGGGTTTTCAGACCCCCTTCGCCACAAGGCTAGGGGGCTCCTTATGTCTTAGGGTTCCGCCAAAGCTTCTCCCATAGCACCAAATCTTCTGCCTCCCCCCTCCAAAAGGGGAGACCTCAGAAAGTTCAGAGTAGTCGGAGCCACTAGGCCCACACCACCTACCCTAGATCATTGGGGATCGGATCCATAAGGGCTGGCGCACCACCGCCAATCCTTGAGAAAAAAACATAAAAATAAGTGAAGTGACAAACAGTGAGAAAAATAAATAAATAAATACTGACCGTACAAGATGGCCCCAACCTGCCGGACAAGATGTAAAAAAAACTATGCCCAGACCTTCAAGCTAGCGGCCTCCTGGCATCTGACCAAGTTTTCCCATGGCCCTTTCAGGGTGGGGACAACCCCTTGCTTAGACAGGTACTCACTTGATCTTAGCCAAAGGGCCGAAAAGCGAGAGTCACGGTTGCAGCAGACAACTGCGTAAACTCAAAATACATCCTATAGTTGCATTAAAATCGTATCACTCAGTAGTTCAATTATTGAAGGGGTGAAAACCATCAACCTCGTTGCAACAATTACTGACCAGGAGACCCAAGAGCATAGATGATGTACTGCAATGCTGTGGAAGATCTCCACACACGTTAAATACCTCTCTGCTTGATTGGATTCGGGTCACTAATTATGAGAAAATTGTAGATCAGTGAGTTGTAGAAAGGTAATTCACAATCATCATCATCAACATTTATTTATATAGCGCCAGCAGATTCCGTTACGTTTTACAATTGGGATCAAACAGTAATAAAAGAATTCTGGGTAATACATACATAGAGGTATGAGAGCCCTGCTCGCAAGCTTACAATCTATGGGATTGTATCTATGGGATACAATATAATGGAAATCTATGGGGGTAATTACCCTAAACACATCTTCAGTTTGGTTCATGGGACAATTAGCAAATAAAGGACTTTAAAAAAAATAAAATGGAATTGTATATAGTAATTTTTTAATACAATTGTGTACTTTGTGATGATTCTTGGCACCATTGATTTGTCAACCTTCATCTCTTGCTCACCCATGCACCCTGCTTTGAAGTGGGTCAGTATAGAACAACCTGTGACCACAGATAACAATGTGCGCAGAAGCAGCACAAAGTATTTCAGTATATGTGCTCTTGTTGGAAGCGATGACTTGTTCACTTATGACGATGGAGTCAATGACAGAGCTGCACGTGGTAAGAGCAGTATCGTGATGGGGAGTTTAGGTAAGTATGATGTCACAGACAGAGCTGGATTAAGGCTTTGGGGGGCCCGGGGCACTTGAGACAAGGAGGGCCCTTAAGGTCTAAAATGAAGAGCACAGTGTCACCTGTCACAGGAGAGAGAGTTACAAGTAGTGGTAAATTCGAAACAGACAGCCAGACCAATTATATCATAAAATGTATACTTATTTAACACGCATCCCTATATGATAGAACGGCGGTTGAAGTGGAATATTTGGTGGTATGGAAAATGGTAGTGCATGGAATTTTAAAGTTTGAAATTCATTTTAGATTTTAGGTTGTGTCTTTTTTAGCACTACACCCCACCCCCCCTTGTCTGAATTGATTCTCCTCAAAATCTGTATCTGTGTCCTATCACCCCTCATTCCTACTTGTGTTTTGACTGCGGTCAAACGGTCCCCTCTTTCCCATTCCTCCCGTATTCCCCCTATACCTTGTAACATGCCCTGGTGCCTCTCGGACGTCCCCTCTTCAGGGATTGTCAGCCTGATTTGCACCAATACCCTCTGATTGGTTTTTCAACACCACATGGTTTTGGGGAGCGGAACGCGTCAGGGGCCTGAGTGCATCCTCAGCAGACTGCCCTACCAGCAGACTATTCCAGGCACACAGGGAGGAGGACTGCACCAGGGAGTGAGAGGCTGTGGGAGAAGTGGTGGTATGACATACCTTCGTATACCGGTCCTCTTCCACCACTGTACATGTGTATATTTGTATACCTCTAATGAAGAAGTTTAACAAAATGCGCTGGGTGGCCTCACACATGGTGCTTAGCTGATTAAGTGTTGGACTTCTGGTGACGTCTTTTCTGATACATACCCGGTGCGTTGTCCAACATCTGACAGTTTGCAGCACCCAGCGCAGATTCAGCCATAAACTTTTGATTTCAACGTAAGCAGGGCCTGATTATTCAATAGGCTGACTAGGCTGCAGCCTAGGGCGCTAGGCTTTTGGGGGGGGGGGGTGCAAAGTTTTGGTAGTGCAAAATGGTGACAGGGAGATGTATAAGTTGTTCTCCAAAGTAAAAAAAACAAAACATGAAAAATAAGTGTAGTAAGGGTTTAATCGTGATGTATTTCCATGGTACAGGCTGAAGACAATGTGTCCTCTTTGGGCGAGTGCTTGAGGATAAGTGAGTAGGAGAGACAAGGATGTGAACAGACGCAGGTGTGCCAGCCCCCTTCACATCTTCAACCTCGCGCTCATTTATGCTTTCGTTCTGCTATACAGTTCTGGTTTTAATGAAAACGAAATGAGTGACAGATCACCGTGACCCTTTGAAAAAGCCAAGTGGAGCCGTGTTTCGAAAACACGGGAACATAATCTATGGTATGGGCAGAGGATGTGAAGGAAGCCAGTTTTTAAATGAAAGACGAGTTCGCTTTTATCTGCCGCGTATTGTCATGGTGAGGAAGGTGCGGGGCGCTGCGAATGTATTAGCCTAGGGCGGCATGAAGCATTAATCAGGCCCCGAACGTAAGTGTGTTTAACGGTTTGTGCAAAATAATGTTTGTTAGAATATTCCACTCATGTGTGGCCACTTTTGTGGCTTGTTGTCTTTCTACAGGTCAACTCTTATTCCATTATTGGATTTGATATTGTGTGATCAAGATAACTGCACAGATAACTCTTATTTGATTTTATTAATTGTACTTATGAAATTTTCCATATTATATGATGTCTGAAAATATTACACCATGAGCGCTCTCCCACTCTGCTTATTTTGACATAGAGAGAAAGAGAGAGAGTCAGACAATCTGGGAAAAGCGTAATATTTCATAATTATATTAAAATACGTTTTTACACTTAAACCCACCTTCTTGCAGTGAAGTGCTAGACACATCACAAACACACTAATGTCCTTTGGGCAATGCCATGTGTGTTTGCAAAACTTGGACAAAGCTTATTTAATATTAAGTGAGAGTGTTGCTAGCATTGCTTTTAATTACTCATGTTTTCCATTTGAAGGGACTGGGATGAGAACTGAGACTGGCCCGGACTTCAGTGTCAGTACACTGAGCCTGTTCAAGCATCTCCTACTCTTCAGAGGTTACATGTGGACCCAATCATGTCAATCGTGTAGCGAATCACCTACTATCCGACCGGCGGTGGGCCCTCAGAGAAAGGAGGGCCTGGGGCACAAACTGAAAGTTAGATTGTGGAAGGAGCAGGGTCCCTAATAACAAACAATAGTAGTGATAAGAGTTCCTCTCAAACTAATATGTTAAGATTGTGGTATCAATTCCATCACTATATGAAACACAGGACAATTTTGTTCATAGAAATTGTTTCAACTCAAAGCTGAATTCCTAATTACAATTCCGCAAAACATTAAAATTCAAAGAAACTTGGGGTTAAATGTATCAAGCTGAGAGTTTTCCGGGGGGGTTTGAAAAACCAATCAGATTCTAGCTATCATTTATTTAGTGCATTCTAAAAAATGAAAGCTAGAATCTGATTGGTTGCTATAGGCAACATCTCAACTTTTCAAACCCGCCGTAAAACTCTCAGCTTGATACATTTACCCCTTCAACTGGTATAATAATAACAAAACATGTTATTCTCTGTTTGCTAAGCTCAGCGTATCAATATCAACATACACAGCATTATCTAGACAGAAATGATCTGTTGTAACAACTCTCTCTGTCCTATACATAAACCTATATAGGTTGTTTTTCTTTTCAACACTACCTGAAAACCTGCTGAGTCTGTCTCCTCTTACAGATTTACCTAGTGGAACCTCTGGTATTAGGTAGAAAGTTCCACCAAGACAGGATGGGAGTTAAAAACAGATCTAAAGAAAGAAAATCCAGTAATATACAGTAAGCATTACATGTAATATTTAATGGTATTTAAGAAAGCTTGGAAGACGTATATGTTAAAAAAAAAAAACCATGACGTGATTACAAGATAATAACATTCAATGATGCCTAAAATAGACTTGGTGAAAGGACGTGACAAGGGCAAGAAAGGGGAAGAAAGTGCCTCTCTATGCTAGTATATAAAAGTACTTTAAATTAAGAGAGATAAAGTGATTTGCCCAAGGCCAGGGGGAGTCATCTCCTTCACAGTTCAGTGTTTTAACTACAAGGTCACTCCTCTATGGCGCTTAAAATGTGATTCTATTTTTATGTGTTTGACTCCAACCATTCAGATTGTGAACACTACAGTGTGGAAAAATAACAGCACGACTACATGTGTGTATTAGACAAACGTATAATTTTGGAAATGAAAATGAGAACAACTGGAAATAAAACAATGTTCTTGACGTGTTTGCGTGGTTTTGCTCCGGGTGCACAGGTTTCCTCTCACAAGAACCTATTGTTAGGGTAATTAGCTTCTCCAAATTATTCTCTGCAAAGTTCAGTGTAATATGTAGATGATCTATGAATAACAGATAATGAATAATAACAAATACCTTTACTTTAATGTGTTTCCACCTGAAAACTTTAATGTATTAGTTTTTACATATCCTCCTGCCACATTTAATAGATTAGTTGCTTTGTCTTTCTTTACAAAAGTGTACTATGGAAACCCAGCAATGGAGGAAATGCCAGTGCTGAACCCAGGACAGAATGGAGGACCTAGATTGGGGAAACCCAATGGCAGCAGGACTACCCAGTGCCAAACCCAGTGCCGAATGTTGGACCAAGAGTGGGGAAACCCAAAGGCAACAGGACTACCAGTGCCAAACCTAGTGCCGAATGTTGGACCTAGAGTGGGGAAACCCAATGGCAGCAGGACACCAGTGCCAAACCCAGTGCTGAACGGAGGACCTAGATTAGGTAAACCCAACGGCAGCAGGACCTACCAGTGCCAAACTCAGTGCCGAATGTTGGACCAAGAGTGGGGAAACCCAATGGCAGCTGGACACCAGTGCCAAACCCAGTGCTGAATAGGAGGACCTAGATTAGGTAAACCCAATGGCAGCAGGACCTACCAGTGCCAAACCCAGGGCCGAATGTTGGACCAAGAGTGGGAAAACCCAATTGCAGCAGGACTAAAAGTGCCAAACAGTGCCGAACATTGGACCAAGAGTGGGGAAACCCAATGGCAGCAGGACTACCAGTGCCAAACCCAGTGCTGAAAGGAGGACCTCGGTTAGGTAAACCCAATGGCAGCAGGACCTACAAGTACCAAACGTTGGACCTAGAGTGGGGAAAACCAAAGGCAACAGGACTACCAGTGCCAAACCTAGTGCCGAATGTTGGACCTAGAGTGGGGAAACCCAATGGCAGCAGGACACCAGTGCCAAACCCAGTGCTGAACGGAGGACCTAGATTAGGTAAACCCAACGGCAGCAGGACCTACCAGTGCCAAACTCAGTGCCGAATGTTGGACCAAGAGTGGGGAAACCCAATGGCAGCTGGACACCAGTGCCAAACCCAGTGCTGAATAGGAGGACCTAGATTAGGTAAACCCAATGGCAGCAGGACCTACCAGTGCCAAACCCAGGGCCGAATGTTGGACCAAGAGTGGGAAAACCCAATTGCAGCAGGACTAAAAGTGCCAAACAGTGCCGAACATTGGACCAAGAGTGGGGAAACCCAATGGCAGCAGGACTACCAGTGCCAAACCCAGTGCTGAAAGGAGGACCTCGGTTAGGTAAACCCAATGGCAGCAGGACCTACAAGTACCAAACGTTGGACCTAGAGTGGGGAAACCCATTGGCAGCGGGACTACCAGTGCCAAATCCAGTGCCGAACAGAGAATCTAGATTAGGTAAACCCAACAGTATTGGGACTCCCAAGGTAGAGGCTCAAGCAGGTTTTACCACCAAGGGTAAGATGCTCTCTGTTTGGTAGGGGCATCTGAGTCTTTGTAATGTGGATCACATTTTGGAGCAAAGATTCTGACATTAGATCCAGAACATTGTGAAGAGGACTAAACTGTTTATCATTTGCTTCATTTTCAGTGGGCTACTCCTATTGGGAGGTGGGCGTCAATCAAGAGGAATATGGGCTGAGAAGCCCTGGATAAATTGAGAGACTGTTAACAAGTGGTTTGGTAATGACTTACCAGGAGCACAGGAGTTGCTGAGTAGTCAAGGGATTTGTGGAGTAATAGTCGTTGTTCATGTGCAGGTTTGGGGAAAATTATCTGGAGGAATTGAAATGTTCTGCCTGACTTTTTGATTTATTGGAACCATTCTTGTTTACTACTTCCTTGCATCCAACATTGAGTACATATTTCAGATGGAATGTCCCATCACAGACATAATTGTATGTAATGAGTAGAGCTGAATAGTCGCAGCTTACTGTAATGTTTATCGAGTTTGGCTGTGACAAGGCTGAGGAAACGGTGAAGTCATGAGTGCCTCCAAAAGGGCATCCTTGCCTCAAAGTCACATTGTTCAAACTAATCATTGATCAAAGGAAATGTATTTGTTTTTAATACAGTTACAAATAAAAATGTCATTGAAAGAAAACGTAAATAATAAAGAACCACCTGAATAGAATATCCTTTCCATTTTACATTCAAAATGTCACCATTAACTTTAATGCTTGTAGTTTCATATCTGTCCAGTCAACCCTGATTTTGGGCAGCCAAAAGGGGCCGTGGACTATGGTGAAACTGGCGTGACAGCAGAAAAAGTGTCTGTGCTTCAGTGGATCTGGTTTGAGTGATCATCAGCAGTCACAACAGTGATGGAACACTTGCAAGCTTCCCAAGTCGCATCTGCATCCGAGTCTCAGTCTACATAAGTCACATTTGCTCCAACACGCCCTTACACGCCCTTCTTTTCCCATTGTGCTTCTTCATTTGTAAGAGGTTGTAATGGCAGACTTCATATGGCCACAAACGTAATTCGTGCTTTGTGGGCATACGAAGTGAAAAGCCCATTATACGCAGTAAACCACACTTTGCGTCCTACTCTACACAACCCTCATTGTGGGGCCATCATAAAAAAAGAGGTTGCCTGATGGCATCAGGGACAGTTGGCAATCATATTTCACTCGGTTGGATAAAAAACATCCTTATCCGCTTTTCAGCTATAAACTGGAATAAACTCAATGTTAAGTGCATGAACGTCATGATCCTGCCAAGTAGTGCCTGGAGATGGATAACAAGTTAACAGGTATGAAGTCGGGAGCCCACCTAAGACTAGAGATGAGCTCTGAGCTAACCATTTTTGTCAGTTACTGATTCCATATAAATAATTTTGGTTTGAAACGCACTTTGGTGCAAAGTTTGGGGACACAAAACTTCATAAGTTGGAGCTAAATTGAGTGTCAAAGCTATGTCTCATTATTGGAGCATCCTTACTCACTACACTAGCAGAAATACTCAACATAGTCCCTGATATCCCTGTGTTTGATTGCTATTCTGACTAATTGCTCCTACTGTCTTCACATGTTCCTGACCTTTGGCTTGTCTTCTGGCTTTGACTCATTCTGATCAGTAGAATATGGACTTGTGGTATTTACATACTCCGATCAGCCACAACATTACAAGCACTGACAAGTGAAGTGAATAACATTGACTATATTTTTACAATGGCACCTGTCAAGGGGTGGGAATTATTAGGCAGCAAGTCAACAGTCATTGAAGTTGATGTGTTGGAAGCAAGAAAATGGGCAAGGGTAAGGATCTGAGCCACTTTGACAAGGGCCAAATTATAATGATTACACATTGTTGGTTTAATTGAAAGCATTTATGTTATACATAGTTCTGTGGTTCAGTGTTGGTTTCATGACTTGTAATAATGTTGCAATGCTGTGACTCCTGTAGTGCTTGGAATTCCTGTTGTGTTTGGGATAGATTGTTGATATAAATGGAGGCGTTTGTGTTATACATGGTTCTGTGTTGGTTAAGTTTTGGTCATGGAAGCATTGGTGTTATACATAGTCCTGTGTGATTCTGTGTTGGTTTAATGTTGTAATGGAGTTTTTGAATGGAAATAGCTTGCTTTATGCAGTTTAGTGTAAATTCATAGAAAGTGATAAATACAATGTTTTGTTGGACAGTTGATTTAAAGGGTAGTTTGTGGATCTGAATCTCCGAGTATGTGGTTGAAACACCATGTGTTAAAAATGGCGGATGGACTTTGAGTGAGATGAATGAAGTGTGTGTGTTTGGTCTCCCTTCCCCCAGGTCAGATGGGCCTTCCCCCTGCTCCCACTGCAACACACACAATAAATTCACACACATACACTTACACACACACAATTACTTATATATTTATAGAACAGGAAATTAATGATGTATGGCACCAAAATCTATATTTTGTGTAAAATATTGTTACGCTGTTTATTGTTCTATAATATAATACAACACACTTTAAATGAAGCTATATCTTGCTGTGGTTATTCTTGAAGCCTGTAGATTTAAGGGAATATAAGAATGATGTTTCTTAGGTTAATCTAGAAGTACCTTTGTGAGGAGTTGGTTGACGGTAATAGTCATATATATATATATATAACGGTATTAAATGGTCATACATACATTTGCCAGAATATTAAGGAGATTAAAACCCATAAAAGGAGGAAATCCTTTTACTTTGGCTACGATAGAAAGGTGTCAGAACGCACAGTGCATCTCAACTTGCTGCGTATGGGACTGCGTAGCTGCAGAGCGATCAAAGTGCTCTACAATGGGCACGTGAACGCCAGAGCTAGACCATGGAGCAATGGAAGAAGGTAACCTGGTAGGATAAATCACGTTTTCTTTTTTTCTTTTAAATCATGTGGACGTGTGCATTGTTTATCTGGGGATAAGCCGGCACCAGGATGCACTATGGGAAGAAGACAAGCTGTTGGAGGCAGCGTGATGCTCTGGGCAATATACTGCTCGGAATCCTTGGTTCCTGGCACTTGTGTGGATTTTACTTTGACACGTACCACCTACCTAAACATTGTTGCACACCAAGTACACCCCATCATGGCAATGGTATTCCTCATGACAATGGCCTCTTTCAGCAGCATAATGCACCCTTCCACACTGCACAAATTGTTCAAGAATGGTTTAAGGAACATGACAAAGAGTTCAAAGTGTTGACTTGGCCAACAAATTCCTCAGATCTCAGTCTGATCAAGCATCTGTGGGATGTGCTGGAAAGACAAGTCAGAACCATGGAGGCTCCACCTCACAACCTCTCAACTTAAAGGACCTAAAGGATCTACTGCTAACATCTTGATGCCAGATACCACAGGACACCTTCAGAGGTCTTGTGGAGTCCATGCCTCGAAGAGTCAAAGCAACACAACGGGGACCGACACAATATTAGGCAGGTGATTTTAATTGGTGTGTATTATCAGTTTACATTTTTTCCAGGATGTTTTGAGAAATTCATAGAGATCAGCACAATAATTCAGGAAACCATTGTCCAAACTCGATGGTTCAGCCTAACAATTCATCATAAAGGAACATTTGAAAATTAATCATTTAATGTCTCACCATTTACTTTGCTATGTATTAGCCCATTATCATGTAAGTTATGTCACTTCATAAGTGCATCTAAAATGTTTTAACTGCCTTTTGGCAGAGTCTTAGCGCTTATTACATGGAAGAGTCCTGGCGTCCTGGAGCTGCCGCGCAGTAAGGGGCCTTGTTATTATGACATTCTGGAAAGATATGTGACCCTAGTGCATGTGTATAGAAACTAACATTCTGCTCATAAAGTGCGGAATTAACAGCAATTAGTAAATCTCATTTGAGGACACTCTCGATCTACAAGAAAAACAGTTTACAATGAAGCTTCTCGAGATTTTACCCAAGGACGTGGGATTTCCAAATGTAATCTTTCTTCTGTGGATATGTCAATAGTTTCATGTTGTATCCATGGAAGACACAGTGTTGTTTAACTTCAGACATATTCCATAGGCTACCAATTCATTATTACTAAAGATAAGTGAGAAAGTGATTTCAATAAGTCACTTGTAGAAATTTACCAAAATGTCTAGACGACTCTATCAGCCATAGAGAAGGTTTATATATTTGAGTGTATATATATATATATATATATATATATATATATATATATATATATAAAATGTGCTCAGTGCTTTGTATTCAGTGTATTCAGTGTATTGAACCCTTCAGTACCACGAGGGCAGCACCTGATTGGTTGTGAGCCGGCCTCGGCCACTTTGGTGACACTCAACATCATTTTCAATGCAATCCCAACTGAAAGCTATCAAATCCTGTAGGGGGCATTTAATACTTCTTAAGTCTGCAGTCCCTTTAAAAAGCAGTGGGTCATTTCAATCACCCATAAAGTTTGCCAACTTTACCAGTGACTTAGGTAGCCAAATAGAATTAGGTTTGGGGATAAATGTATTAATCAGCAATTCTAGAAAATCGGCGATATTTGGCACTTTGCTGGGCAAATTTAAAACGGCAATGTGTTCAAAGGCAAAACTTGCTAGTTCTGTATTGATTTATACAATGGGAATTAAAGAGTTTATAAAGTAAATGTCCTTTGCTATGTACAAACATATTTTAAAAAATGTGTCTTATTATTGCCTACTCTACCTTCCAATATATTACCGAATTTGTCAAATGTAATTGCATAATACAGGACAAGAATTCAGGAGCACACTTTCAACACCAAGGGCCTGATGTAGAGTCGGGCGCAAGTCCAACTGATCAGCGCAGAAAGCACTTTTAGCCAAGGATCCGTCTCAGTTTGCACTCTGAATGAGACGGTTCTCTCTATTACACCTCTCTGCGCTTAGAGAGGTGGAACGGGTGAGGTAGTGGGTGAGCCTAGCAATGTACAGGCGTGTTCACGTACCCTACATGCTGTGCTGAGATGAAAACAGCCACAGAGAGGTCTCTACGTATCTTTTGCGGGTGCTTTCTCCTGGTGCAACAGACCTTGCTGTATTAAATATAGAAGTAAAAAAATAATTCAATATAAAAAAATTGTGTGTACCCCCTCCCAAACAGCTTAATCAACCATTGTGCTGTTTGGGGTGAAGATGCACATTTTTTTTCTTTACATTAATTTATTTATTTAGTAATCTGCTTTATAGGGCTGCTATGACTGATACACTTCAGTATATCATGCACACCGGCCCGTAAGGCAGATAAAGAGGTGTGTTTGTGCGATTTGCACAGTATTCTAAAGATCTGTGTGACTTGGAATCCTGTGTAATCTACGAGATGCATTTTACACTTACGATTTTAATTTCATCCAACTCTACATCAGGTCCCAAGAGCCTTATTTATGTCTGAAAGCAGCGTGCACAGAGTTTTCGTTTTAAAAAAGTGCCCAAAACTTGAGCGCAGTTCCAGCCTTATTGAAATACAAGCGTATCTCAAGAGACGCTCCAATATGAATCTGGTTGTAAATACGCTCTGCCTAAACAGCACTTGCCGTATGTAGACACAGAACAGACCGCAGGATAGCACAAGGTTTTTTTTTAACAAAAATGAAAATAACAACTTTTAACAGTATAATCATTGATAGAAATATTTTTTGCAAAAAAGTTGCATTTCTTTTTTTTTACATTATTTACTTAAATAAAGATAATTTCAATGTGTATTATACATACAATGCATTTTTATAGTCTCTCTTGATTGCATACAGTTGTATTGTTATAGCCAGTGGCACATATACGTGTACTTTTTAATTCAAAAACTATGTCAGTCATCACTATCGGTCCTCCTTAAACTCGGGTACAAACCTCTTTTTGTTGCCACTGCATACGGGTTACAGATAATGCTGGTCAGCTACACAAATGAAAAACACATGTGAATAAATAAATAAATAAATATATATATATATATATATATATATATAATTGAAGCCTAATGGGAATAGATAAAGAGAAGATAAAATCAATAGTCTTCATATCATTGTTATTATTATTATCATTATTATTATTATTATTATCATCAATATTATTATTATTATCAATATTTTATTATTATTATCATTATTATTATTATTAGCATTGTTATTATTATTATAATCATTATTTTTATTATTATTATTATTATTATTATCAATATTATTATTATATTTATTATTATCAATATTTTATTATTATCATCATCATTATTATTATTATTATTATTATTATTATCATTGTTATTATCCTCATCATTATTTTTATTATTATTATTATTATTATTATCATCATCAATATTTTATTATTATTATTATTATTATTATCATTGTTATTATTATTATTATTATCATTATATATATTATTATTATTATTATTATCATTATTATTATTATTATTATTATTATTATTATTATTATTCCTATTATGTTATATTATTGCCTTAATACCAATAATTGCTGTTCAGGAAACAAATTCCTGGCAGACAACGACAAGATTATTATTTTTTGTCTTCTTCTGTATGCAATACTCCGATGATCCTTATCCCAGTTTATTTCCTATTTCCCGGCACCCACTCCCTGCACCCTCCCCGTCCTAACATTCTGTCAAGCAATGGTCTGTAAAATAGTTATCCAGCCCAGCAGACAGGCAAGTGCCGTTTGAGAGTAATTTCAGCCTCCAGCGTTTAGCCCAGGGCAGAGCAAGCGTGCTCTCTAACTGATCAACCTGGATATTTCATTATTCATTAATTTACTGTTTAACCAAATCCCACTCATTATCGGAGGCAACGCTTGGCAGGACCCAGAGAACAGGAGCAGTTGGTGTCAGGCGTGGAGAATTGGCCCATTTGATCCTGGGCTGTTTTATTATTCAACACCACTGACTGAGAAAAAGGCCCATGAATAAATAAAGAGGGGAAGCATGTTTGAACTGAGAGGCATGACACAGCCTTACAAAACAGTAGCATTTAGAAAATTAAAGGGTAGTTGGCCCCTTCCTCCCTTATTGTGGGCTGCTGGCAAAGCAGATATATTGTATTATTTTGATTAAAACATAAAGAAACTTAAAAGAATAAAGAAAGTGTGCAAAAACAATAACATGTTTTATGTTGTAACAAGCGAACAAACAAACAAACAAAAAAATGAAGTTCAAATCCAGGTTCATTTGCTACAATTATTTTTATTAGTTTATGAAAGGGTTTAATTATTATTTTCTGCATTTATTTTGCCTTTGAGAAGCTAAATAGCACATTGCAGGGAAGCAATATAAAACACACAAAAATTAAGAGTTATAAACATAAACGGTTGAAAGTTGTACGAGAAAAGTGAAACTTTCTTAAATAAACTTCCGATTGAACTTGTATCGATTTAAATGGCTGTTACCGCCGTAGAAACAAACACAGTGATTTGTAGGGCGGCAAGGCAGAGCGATATGTTTTTGTTTTATTTAGAAAAATCAGCTCAGTGCAAATTTATGCACTAAAACATTACAAACATTTATGAATAATATGTGCAAGAAATGATGGAACTATGCATGCAAGCCATAGACAGTATTTGTTCTATTGTAATTACTATCCGGTGTTCCTTGAGACTACTGCATGGTTATGTGGCTGAGATATATACTATTACACAATATAACAATAAACAATGGCAAAAATGGCTGAGTATATTGACTACAATAAAAAATATATTTAGAGTTATTGTCCCAGATCCCATTTTTTATTTTATTAACGCCGCGAAAAGCAGAATTAACAAATACAAATGGCAAAGCAAGGTAGAACTTGAAGATTGTGTGTCTGATTTACGTAACTTGCAAGTATGTACGCCCATATTCAAATACTAGCGGATCTCAAGAAACAATTCCATTTATAAGTATGTTCTGGCTATACTTTACTTACCATGTGCAGACAGACAGAACACAGTGCAAGATACGGACATGCATATGTGGAATATAAAGTCCTATCAGAAAGCATGCAGGAAAAAAAAAATCATGAAATTAATTTACGACTCTTAATATTATAGGGCCTGATTCATTAAGGATCTTAAATGAAGAGGATTCTTATCTCAGTCTCCTGGACAAAACCATGTTACATTGCAAGGGGTGCAAATGAGTGTTCTGCTTTGTCCATAAGTTAAATACTGTCTGTTTTTTCATGTAGCACACAAAAATCAACTTCAGTGTACAAATAAGCTATCAAGTATTTGTGTGCTACATGAATAAACAGGCAGTATTTAACTTATGTGCAAAACAGAACACTCATTTGCACCCCTTGCAATGTAACATGATTTTGTCCAGGAGACTGAAATAAGAATCCTCTTCATTTAAGATCCTTAATGAATCAGGCCCATAGTCATTAATAAAAATATATGTTTAAAAAAATATTTGTTTTCATTTTTTGCAGATCAGGATGTTCTTAATGCGTACTGTACATAAAATGCATTTTTATAGTCTCTCTTACTTGCAAACACATGTTGTAGCATGCATACGTGTAGTCATCACTATCAGTCGTCACTTACACCCAGGCCCGGCGTTTCCATTAGGTAGCTGCCTAGGGCGATAGGCTCTGGGGGGCGCCGTCAGTGTGCACTAATGCTGTGCACAGCCCCCGGCTGATGAACAGCTTCACAGGGGGTGGGGCGTGCAATCAAACACACCTGGAATGGAGGGGGGGGGTCAGTGGGAAGCAGAAGGGGGGGAGTGTGAAGCAGAGAGAGGGAGAAGTATGAAGCAGAAGGGGGGGAGTGTGAAGCAGAAAGAGGGAGAAGTATGAAGCAGAGGAGGGGCAGTGTGAAGCATGTGGGGGAGAAGTGTGAAGCAGAAGGGGGGGAGAAGTGTGAAGCAGAAGGGGGGACAGTGTGAAGCAGAAGGGTGGGAACAGTGGGAAGCAGAAGGGGGCAGTGCGAAGCAAGGGGGGCAGTATAAAGCAGGAGGGGGAACAGTGTGGTGGAGAGGGGCAGTAGTGTGATTAAGGGGGATAGTAGTGTGATTCAAGGGGGGCAGCAGCTTGATGCAGTCTGGGGCGGTCTGCAGGATGGGAGATATTGTGCTGCTGGGGGGACACTGTGATGAAGTGGTTTGAACATTTGCCTAGGGCACCGAGAAACCTTGTACCGGCCCTACTTACACCTGCCCTGTAGCTGGTGCAAGTGATACTTAAACTTGGCATGCCCCTACTGTACATTGCCTACATTATTTTGCCTCTTCCTACGCCTGTTCCACCCTGCAAATCGTTGCAATTGTCATTTGTGGGTGGATATGAATTTTGTGCAATTGTGTTCACTGGTGTAAGTCCTGTTCTGTCTCATGCACAGAGCTACATCAAGCAAGATGTGGCATGCAAATGGACATGTGTTCGAAGATGAGTCATGACCTCTATGACCAAGCAGAGCTTCGCACCCCTGCAAACTGACCTGCTCTGTCAAAAAATTTGCTTCGTGTGGACTTGTTCCACAACTTCACTCATTTCTAGACCTACTGCTACAAACTGTTAACAGGATGGCGTGTTTTTGTTTCTACCGCATGTGTTAGTTTGTCAGATATAAGGCCACATTAATGCTTATCTTTCTGTAGCCGTGGAATTCTGGCCGTGGTGGGTTGTCGTGGAGTGGATTCGTGGCTTTTGTCGTTTTGACATGGGCCAGGTTCGTGGAACCGGATGGTGTTTGTAGCGTAGAGCTGGGGTGGTTGTCCTGGGTGGATGTTTGGTGCAGAAAAAGGGAGATAATAGAAAGGATTAGATGGTCATGAACTGGAATTGCAGTTCTGAGTATAAGACGTTAGAGAAGAGAGGGTATGTAATGGGAAAGGGGATGGGGGTAGGGATGGAGTTAGGGGTACAGTTATAACAGAAATGGAGGTGTATAAGGTGGAGAGTGGAAAGATGTTATAGATAGATATACAGGGTATGTTGTGTAGGATGGATTAGGGTTAGAGACAAAGGTTAGGGGTCTTTGAATTGGGAATATATATAAAAGTAGGATATGGTATAATAAGGGGGGATATGATAGTGGTGTAAGTAAGGATAAGGATATGAGTCTTGATGGAAGTCAAAGTGGGGTGGGGGTATAATTGTAGTAGAAGTGAAGTAGAAGTGAAAATGCAGGTATCTAAAATTATATCTATAATATAATAAATGTGGGAAACTGGGATGAATGTACGAAAAGCGACTGGAGATAGGAGTGAAGTTAGACCGGATGAGGGTTTTAGTACAGAAGTGGCAGATTTATGAGTGTGGGTGGAAATTCCTAGAAGATGGATATAAGGAAAGGCTGAAGATTCTCAAAAGAGTAGCAAATTGGAGATGAAGCAAAGATATAAATAAATAAATATAGATGGATAAATGAATAAGATAATAGAGACAAATATGGTAGTAGAAAAGGATAGACATATGTGGTGGGGATAAATAAAAGAGGTGAAACTGTGAAAGTTGGGGTGAGATTGGAAGTATAGTAGGAGCGAAGAGTGGATAAAAGTCAAAATTAATGCAAATGAGAGTAAAATGAAAAAAATCTATGCAAGTGAAAGTAGGAAATTTCTTAGAAATATAGTTGACAGTATACATAGAATAGTAAGGGCATATGTAGAAATAAAATAAAGTGAATAGATATAAATAAATACAAGTAAATGAAGGTAAAATAAAATAAAATAAAAGAATAAATAAAGGATAATAAAAAAAAGTAAATAATTAGCAAAGTTTTCTTGTAGTCTAGGTAGGTGGTCTCAAATGCATTTCACCATGTATAGTGGCTTCCCTAGTGGGTTCTGTGTATAAGGCCACATTAACCATTAATTCCCATAAATAACTAGAATAACCTGTTTTTCTGTTAGCATTATTACAAATATTACTATAAATTATAATGTGAAACAATGAATCATGTCCTATTCTATAGATTTCGCAAAGATGAAGGGATGCTTTAGAGATGGACTGGAGAAAAAGAAATTAAAGTAAAAAACAAAAGCATACTTACAGATATTATTAGCTGGATCCATCATGGTCCCTGATGCTGTAATGGTCCCATACCACACTCCACTTTGTGTTTATTTTGTGTTGATGTCTCTCTGTGGGAAATTGTCTTAATATGAATAGTAAGTCTACAGTGGAGACCCAGGGTGGTGGTGGTGGTGGTAGGATATTAATGTAATGTGGGACTGATGGGGGCTACTTATGTTATGTGGGTGCTATTAATGTAATGTAGCAGTAGGTGATGGGCTATTCATTTAATATAGGGTGCCTTTTTATTAAATGTGGGGTTTATTTATGTAATCTGAGGACTATCTATATAATAAAGCAGCAGGTGAGGGCAATTATGATTATGATATTAATATTAAAAGTTTAGGCTATTAATGTAATATGTGGTTGATGGGCTCTCTGTATTAAATGTGAGTGCTATTGTTTTAATATTATGACTGATTGGGCAGAGGAAGGTTTGTTTTTTAATTGCAAATGTTATTAACTTATTTTTGTGGCTGGCTGGGGTGAAGGAGATTTAGGGGTATATTTACTAAACTGCGGGTTTGACAAAGTGGAGATATCGCCTATGGCAACCAACATTTGGTAGTTATACAAAGACAATCTATCATTTAAAAAAGTTTCACAAGTTTAGAACAGATAGCATGGGCTAGATTTACTAAACTGCGGGTTTGAAAAAGTGGAGATGCTGCCTATAGCAACCAATCAGATTTTAGCTGTCATTTTGTAGAATGTACTAAATAAATGATAACTAGAATCTGATTGGTTGCTATAGGCAACATCTCCACTTTTTCAAACCCGCAGTTTAGTAAATATACCCCTTAGTATGTTTACTTGTTGCTCGGCTTTTCAGCAGGTATATTGTACCTATCTCTTTTCCAAACAGTGTCTTAGTACTTCTCGAATAATATTGGTTTTGTCTGTTGTACTGTTTAAATACACTTTAGAAATGCTGACTTTCAGAGATGAATCTTTACCCCCAAGGATAGTTGCACCCACAACAGTTACCTTTTCTCTCTACATCTAGTCCAAGATCTGCCGACTGCTCTTTCTCTGTTTCCACCTCTGGGTCTCTCTCCCCCTCTTCCTCCCTTCCAGTCGGTGTTCCCCAGGGTTCTGTCCTTGGACCCCTACTATTTTCACTATACACCTCTTCAAACTGAACTCATTGTCTTTCTTCCCTCTCGTACCTCCTTCCCCTCTGACCTCTCTATCATTGTCCACAACTACTCTATCTCCCCTGTTTCCCAACTTCGCTGCCTAGGTGTCATCCTCGACTCCTCTCTCTCCTTTGCCCCTCACATTCACTCTCTCGCCAAATCCTGCCGCTTCCAGCTGCACAACATTGCCCGCATCCGGCCCTTCCTTTCCCAGGATGCCACCAAATCTCTCCTCCACTCTCTGATTATCTCCCGCTTGGACTACTGCAACCTTCTCCTTATCGGCCTCCCCCTCTCTCATCTCGCTCTTCTTAGATCTGTACTTAACGCCGGTGCTAGTCTTATTTTCCTCTCTCGCCGTTCCACTTCTGTCTCCCCACTCTACCAAGCCCTTCACTGGCTCCCCTTCCCCTACAGAATCCTGTTCAAGCTTCTCACTCTGACTTACAAGGCCCTCGCCAATTCCACTGCTCCCTACATCTCTAACCTTATCTCTATTCACACTCCCTCCCCCCCTCTGCGATCGTCGCAGAGTGTTACCACCGGAGCCTTCTAGGCCTAAGCACAAACCCGATGCGTTTTATAGTGCGTATCAAGTGTGCTTAGTATATGAGGGCCACAGATTGCCAGCCCTTTGTAAAGTGACATTGGGGCCATTTAACACCAAGGGATAAATGTAGGAAAGTCCATTGTTTTCATCTCGCGGGAAATCAGCGACTTTGCAGCTAAAATTTAAAGCGGCGATGGCTTGTAAAGGCAAACTTACCTTTACAAGCCATCGCCGCTTTAAATTTTAGCTGTAAAGTTGTCGATTTCCCGCGAGATGAAAAAAACGGACTTTCATACATTTACCCCCAAAAGTGCATTTGTGCAATAACCTTTAGCATCCAATGTCATAATCATTTCTAGCAGATTATTCTCACATGGGCTCAACCAAAGGCTTCACATTAAATACCTACTAACTGTCCCATTGTTCAGACTACTGGGAATTTTGCAAGGTGTGTGGCAGGTGGGTGTGTCAATGGTCTTTTTAGTGGAGGGGAGGAGGGTTGACCACTCTCCATTTATATATGTGTGTTGCTGCATTTGCACCGTAACAGTGTTGGTTCCACTTGTGTCCACGCAGAGTTATTATACTCCATACATAGACACACGGTGTGACGATAGCACGTGACTAGGCACATGCGTGTGCACTTCATCAGTCTGCATGGAGGCCTGTCGGCTGTCAGTTGGGTGTGATTTGTGAATTGGTTGCCTGTTAATGGCTTTGCATGAACCTAACTCCAGTTCTTGCTGCCTGCCTTGTGACCCTGCTTGCTTACCCCATGATTTTGGCTCGCTGTTACTGTCTTGTATAGCCTGTGACCCCTCCTGCTTAACCATATTTTTCATTATTTTCTAATTAGAGAGTCACCATAAAAATAAACAATACATTGCGTACAAAACCCTGGGGGAACCTGTAAGATTAAATCTGAGAGATCGGCAGCTAGACAGTGGGGTTTGAGCTTTCACTTCGTCTGGTATACGAAGACTTTAACTCGCACTATATCGATCAAAGTGAATTGCCGATTGGTTGTTATAAGTTACAGACTGATTGGCTTTGTTAGTAAATAATTACTGTACCTTTTACAGTCTTTCAAAGTGTTGTGTACGATGCTGAAAATCCTGTGGATCAAATTACAAATGCTTGAGAGTGTTTTGCATTAGTTATAATCATCATCATCATCAACATTCAATTAAAGTGCCAGGAAATTCCGTAGCACTTTACAATACAGCTATAATACCTCTAAGGACAAGAAACTAATAAATGGAGAATTCAGAAAATGTATTTGGCAACATAAACATCCCAGAATAGGTCTAATAAAACATCAACAACACTCTCCAGAAGAAGGAATTCATTTCACTAACCTAAAGTTATATATTTATGGAGGAATTCTTAGATCCATCAGAGACCGGCTACATAGGAAGGATACTTATGCTAATATTGGGGCTGGACAAATCTTTTTACAAAAACACAAGTCTGACGGTGGCTCAGTGGTTAGCAATTCTGCCTCACAGCACTGGGGTCATGAGTTCAATTCCCGACCATGGCCTTATCTTTGGGGAGTTTGTGTGTTCTCCCCGTGTTTGCGTGGGTTTCCTCCAGGTGCTCCGGTTTCCTTCCACACTCCAAAAACATACTGGTAGGTTAATTGGCTGCTAACAAGTTGACCCTAGTCTGTTTGGGAGTATGTTCAAGGGACGCATGCGATGGAGATCCCAGCCACGACCCTGCTTACATAAACAAAAAAATTCCTGCAGAAATTTTGATAAACCCCTGTTAATGTCATTTAAAAAAATCTGGCCTATCATAAGCAACGCAAATATAATGTTAACAGTCACCGTTCTTTTATTACCACCTATAGGAAACCCTGAAGTCCCAGACGTACAAGCTTTACACCCATTTATTACATGACTGGCTGAAGATATCACCCATATCAGATCAATGGTAAATCTCTCTCTTAAAAGCTCTCACAGTTTGCCAAATTCTGGAAAAATGACTCAAATAATACAAACATACACAAATATTCACAATATCCCAAGCTCAGCAATATTAAACTGCAGTTATTAAACATTTCTCACCGTTGGACTGGTCAAACAATTTAGATTTGGTAATGGTTCAACCCTTGGTAGTGAAGAGTCACTTCAACTAATTTAATGTATATCCTCTGATCGTTTGAGGTGATATCTGGGTTGTTTCACTGTCAGAAATTGTCCCTCATTTAACTTTGAATAAAACATTTTCATACTCTATATCAACGTTGATCTCTAACATGTATAGGGAAGAATTTTACAATACATTCGGTTGAGGATGTCTCTCTCTTCAATGTAGACAATCGCTTACACTATCACCAGTGCAAAATGCCATGCAAAAAATGCCTTTTTTTATTTTACCTTCCTCCATATCTGTTCCGACCAATGGGGGGCGTGACCACAGCAAAATGGGGGTGTGGCTATACAGTACAGGGCCTTGGCCACGCCCCCAGAGGGCTGCCCACCACATACAAACATGTCCCCTGCACAACAGAGTCCTAAAATCGGGACTGTCCAGCTGAAATTGGGAAAGTTAAGTGGTAAGTCTTATACATTATCATCATCCTCATCATCATCATCATCATTTATTTATATAGCGCCACTAATTCCGCAGCGCTGTACAGAGAACTCACTCACATCAGTCCCTGCCCCATTGAGGCTCACTGTCTAAATTCCCTAACACACACACACACACACACACACACACACACACACTAGGGTCAATTTGTTAGCAGGCAATTAACATACCAGTATGTTTTTGGAGTGTGGGAGGAAACTGGAGCACCCAGAGGAAACCCACACAAACACGGGGAGAACATACATACTTCACACAGACAAGGCCATGGTTGGGAATCAAACTCATGACCCTAGTGCTGTAAGGCAGAAGTGCTAAGCACTAAGCGACTGTGCTGCCCAAATGCATTATGGGTCTCATTTACAATAAGAAGCAAAGGGAAAAGAAGGGAAGAACATTCACACCTTGGAAAAACCATGTCGCACTGCAGGGAGGATAAATACAAAATACAGGGACAGACTTAGAGAGGGGGAGTGTCCTGGCTAAACTCCAAATTGCAATGTACCAATAAAGCTGTCCAGTGTTTGAATGCTACATACAAAGCAGCCAATATGTACTTTTTTAAGGCTTGGAACTGATACTTTCTGCTTTGTTGTATATACTTTGTCATTTTTGTTACAGGCTATACCATCCAATCAAATACCTATGTTGTATTTGTTATTATAAGTCATAATATTTATTTTTTTACTGTAAAATGTTGATTGCTTCAATAAATTTAATTAAAGAATAGTGTTTTCTATTTTTTATTTTTTTTACACAATTGTTGTCTCTGGTTTTTATTATTAATCATTTATATAACAACAAACTCCACAATATGTGTCATCATGTAATGTGATTTGTATTGTGAGGAAATTTAAGACCAAAACATCTACATGACCTGGCGTGTTAAACATTAAACCGTTATATAGCTTTACATTGACACGGTGGTGAATGACCTTTTACTGTTTGTTTTGTCTATAATGCATTTTAGTAAAATGTAATGGTTCAAAAATATTAACTTAATTGGCAACATTTACCGGAGCAGTGATCCGCGTCCGCTTGAGGTTTAGAATAATAACTTTATGTTTGGGAAAAACAAGTGCAATTTTCTCATAGTCGATCACGAAGCCACAAACACAGAACCAGTCTTTGTGTTTGGGAATAATATATGCGCAAGGTTTAAATCATACAGTAAGTCAGAAACAACAAATCATACCTTAATTATGCTTATATTGTGCAGAGAATAGACTCAGTGTCAGCAGGAGAGAGAAACAAAAGGGAAAGAAACGTAAACAGTGTTGTCAATCGTTAGTAAGTTTACTGACAGTCAGAAAAAAGTGGACGACAGAAAAACTCAAACCTTCTGCAAAAATACTTATATAACCAAAGGTGTCAGACCAAAGATTTTACATTGTGACAGATCGCAAACTCCATAGACAGTATTTCAGATCCCTTTTATTTATTTATATATTTTTACTTTTATTCGTCATTGGCCCAAACCAACGGGTTGTTGGGAGTATCTATCTCATATCTATCTAACTCAAATCTATCTTCCTCATATCTATCTAACTCATATCTATCTATCTATCTATCTATCTATCTATCTATCTATCTATCTATCTATCTATCTATCTATCTAATCCAGTCCAACCCGCAGCCCGCGGGCCGCATGCAGCCCAGCACGCCTGTAAATGTGGCCCAGAAGGAGTTTTGGTTGTGGCAAGGGGGCAGCACTGTTAATGAAAAAAAAAATCCTGCAAAAAAAAGAAAAGAAAATACTTACCTTGCGGTCACGTCAGCTGGTACTCCGGCTCCCTCCCTTGTCTCCTCCTCCATGCGGTGCTCGCAGTGAATGTCGGGCGTGATGTCATCACGCCCAACATCCATTGCGGAGCGCAGCACAGAGGAGTCACCCGCGCGAGAAGAACAATCAGCAGCACAGAATTGGAGAAAAGAAGAGAAGAGGACAGGAAAACAAGCCGTTTAAAAGGTAAGTTAAGGGGGATTTTTTTTATTATTTCAAGGGACGCTGACCAGTGAATAAAAGTCACCTGGTCCTGGAGCATCATGGACCTTATCTCCCTGCTACATACTTCTACTTGTAATACTAATGGGGCATTCTATATTATTCTCTTTGGCCCATTATAAGTTGTTATACCTTAACTAACATAGTGGTGTAATTAGCAAAACAGGTCACAATTTGGGGTCACAGTGATGTATATGTCAGGTACCGCAGGCCTGGTCAGGGCACCCTGATATACAATGCCTGGCTTAAATGCACTTTATTGATATTGCATCGAAACAATACAAAAAGTGATTATAGTATAATAACTAGAGAGGATTTTTTGAACAGGGCGATTGAAAGGTAAGTATAGGGGGATTTGAAAAAAAGTGATATATAGTGATATATATATATATATATATATATATATATATATATATATATATATATATATATGTTAACTATGTTTTCTATGGTTTTTTGGATGATCAGCTATCGTTATTGTATCTTATGTGCGGCCCAAACCAACTCGTCGCCTTCCAATGTGGCCCAGGGAAGCTAAAAGGTTGGACACCCCTGATCTAATCTATGTCATATCTATCTATCTATCTATCTATCTATCTACCTATCTATCTATCTCATATCTATCTAACTCATACCTATCTATCTATCTAATCTATCTCATATCTATCTATCTCATATTTATCTATCTATCTATCTATCTATCTATCTATCTCAAATCTATCTATCTCATATCTATCTATATATCTATCTATCTCATATCTATCTAACTCAAATCTATTTATCTATCTATCTATCTATTTATCTCTCTCTCTCTCTCTCTCTCTATCTATCTATCTATCTATATGTCTATCTAATGTATCTTTATCTATCAATCTATCTATCTATCTATCTATA
>NC_134404.1:24881064-24883564 GCF_038048845.1 Mixophyes fleayi | reverse complement strand
TCTATCTATCTATATGTCTATCTAATGTATATTTATCTATCTATCTATCTATCTATCTATCTATCTATCTTTCTTTCTATCTATCTATCTATCTATCTATCTATCTATCTATCTATCTATCTATATATTTCATATCTATCAAACTCATATATATCTAACTCATATCTATCTCTCTATCTATCTATATATATATATATCTCATATCTATCTATCTATCTGTCTATCTATCTATCCGTCTATTTATCTGTCTCCTATCTATCTTTCTATCTATCTATCTATCTATCTATCTATCTATCTATCTATCTATCTAGCTAACTCATATCTATCTATCTATCTATCTATCTATCTATCTCATATCTATCTAACTGAAATCAATCTATCTATCTATCTATCTATCTATTTATATATCTATCTATCTTTCTTTCTAGCTATCTATCTATCTATCTATCTATCTATCTATCTATCTATCTATCTATCTATCTATCTATCTATCTATGTCATTATATCTATCTATCTATTTATTTATCTATATGTTTATCTAATGTATCTTTATCTATCTATCTATCCATCTCTCTATCTAACTAACTAACTCATATCTATCTATCTATCTATCTATCTATCTATCTATCTATCTATCTAATATCTATCAATCTCATATCTATCTATCTATCTATCTATCTATCTCATATCTATCAAACTCATATCTATCTATCTATCTATCTATCATCTATATATCTGTCTCATATCTATCTATCTATCTATCTATCTATCTATCTATCTATCTATCTATCTAGCTAAATCAAATCTATCTATCTATCTATCTATCTCATATCTATCTAACTCAAATCTATCTATCTATCTATCTATCTATCTATCTATCTATCTATCTATCTATCTCATATCTATCAAACTCATATCTATCTATCTGTCTATTTATCTATCTATCTCATATCTATCTATCTATCTATCTATCTATCTAATATCTATCTATCTCTCTAAATCATATCTATCTATATATCTATCTATCTATCTATCTATCTATCTATCTATCTATCTATCTATCTATCTATATGTCTGTCTATCTATCTATCTATCTATCTCATGTCTATCTAACTTCTATCTATCTATTTATCTCATATCTATCTATCTATCTATCTATCTATCTATCTATCTCATATCTATCTATCTAACTCATATCTATTTATCTATCTATCTATCCAACTATCTATCTATCTATCTATCTATCTATCTAACTCATATCTATCTATCTTTCTTTATATCTATCTATCTAACTCATATTTATCTATCTATCTATCCAACTATCTATCTATCTATCTATCTATCTATCTATCTATCTATCTATCTATCTATCTAACTCATATCTATCTATCTTTCTTTATATCTATCTATCTAACTCATATTTATCTATCTATCTATCTATTTATCTGTCTAACTCATATCTATTTATCTATCTATCTATCTATCTATCTATCTATATCATATCTATCTATCTATCTATTTATCTATCTATCTATATGTCTATCTAATGTATCTTTATCTATAAATCTGTGAGATGGGTGGTATAGACCCTTTTGGGAGGGCTTACCTAGTACGTCTGCGCTTTGTTTTATCGTTGTTGTTGTGAGGGTGGGTGCTGCCTTGACGGATGGTCAGGATGTTCCAGGTCCGGTTTCTGTTGGTTGTCTCCTTGTTGTTTCCGTGGCGCGACCTGTGAGGAGAAAAAATAGGGGAGGGGGAGGGAGAAAGAGAGAGAGAGAGGGGAAGGGCGAGAGAAAAAAGAACAGGCGAGGCAGTATACACGATTGCGGCCGGGATTTGTTTATAGCTCCTTTTGCAATTTAGGTCCTTAGCTCTTGGTCCTTGGTTATAGCTCTAGTGCCGTGTAACTGTGGGATGCTAAGGGTGGTAGGGCTTATGTGGGCAAGGGGACTTATATGCCCTGCCTCAAGCTTGTATCAGAAGCTTTTGCAGATAATCTGCTATATAATGACTAGGCCTGCTTTCCTTAAAAAAAAAATATATATATATATATATATATATATATTGGTGTGTAGGGCTGTGGGGTGAACAAGCAAGCTTTAACTCCTATGAGTATAATTTTGTATGGTTCCCTATTAAGGGATATGTGTGGCTATTGTTACCGTATTAAAGGGTAGTCGGGGAGGATCTATCTATCTATATATCTATCTCATATCTATCTATCTATCTGTCTATCTATCTATCCGTCTATTTATTTATCTCCTATCTATATTTCTATCTATCTATCTATCTATCTAGCTAACTCATATCTATCTATCTATCTATCTATCTATCTATCTATCTCATATCTATCTATCTATCTATCTATCTATCTGTCTATCAGTCTCATATCTATCTATCTATCTATCTATCTATCTATCTATCTATCTATCTATCTATCTATCATCTATCTAACTCATATCTATCTATCTATGTATCTCATATCTATCTAACTCAAATC
>NC_134404.1:24703564-24876064 GCF_038048845.1 Mixophyes fleayi | reverse complement strand
AAAGAAGCGGGAGGTCTCCACACTCCGATTGGTCTGAATGTCCAGCGCCATCCACCAGTCAGTGTTCTACATGACTGTACCAAGAGGCTGTGAAACAGGCGGAAGATTCACACAATCGGAGAGGCCGAGTTGGATCCCCTGCTTGCCTCTAGGCCTCCGGGGACATCAATGTAGCCTGATCTAGGGGAGGCCATCACCCCCCTGTAGATCTGCTTGTGCACACAGGATGAATTTAGGGATAAACAAATCTCTATTGAGACAATATATTTTTCTACATAAAAATGTTATTTTTAATGTACATTTCTGTTGTTTTTTTAGTAATCTTATAGAATCTGTGTTATAAAAAGCACAATTCTGCAAAAAGAGGCTTACTACAGTGTTCTTTAAGAGCATTACTACTAACAGGAGGTCTGCTGAGTGTAGCAAAATATCAACCCCTATGATCATAACTTGAGCACACCTACCAACAGTCCCGATTTCAGCAAGACAGTCCCAAATTTATGGCTCTGTCCCGCCCTACATGTTTGTGCCACAAGTAGGAATGTTGGGGGAAGGAAGATTGCTAGAGGGCAGCCTAGCGCTTTACAGCACTGGCAGCCTCTGGCGAGGTAGCCACACCCCCATCGTGATGTGGACAACCCCCATTGATACGTGACCACGCCCCCTGTCCCTCTACCGGGGACTTGCATGTTGGGAGGTATAATTTGAGGAAAACTTTGTATAGACAGCATACTTGCCAACTTTCCCTCGTTGGCTTCAGGGTGATCCTGGGGGAAGTGGGCGTGCAGGGCTTGATAAGGTACCGCGATATTTGCATCATTAAGCCCCCCGCCACTTCTCTATTGCGGGGGTGAGACCCGAGAGCTTGCCCTGCTCTCCCAGGAGGTCTCCCAGGAATGCGGGAGTCTCCCGGACACTCCGGGAGAGTAGGCAACTATGCGTTAAAGAAAAGCAGCTAATGAATCTCTAGAGACTGAAGTGCCTTTTACTTTTCTGTCTCCATTACTGAAGTCATGTTGTCTTACCTGTCAGTCTTTGATTAAATCTTGGTCTCCATGAAAATGGCCACCTCCATAGGCATCAATACATGGACATAGGAGGCAATTTCTGAACTGTGTCATCATGCCACAGATGGCGAAGCCAACCACGTTTTGTACTGGCTCAGCATCAGGGAGAATGGCAGACTCTTCAGGGAGTGAGGGAGATCACCCCTATTTCAGGGAGTCTCCCTGACATTCAGGGAGAGTTGGCAAGTATGATAGACAGTAGTGACATAGAAACATGTGAAGGAACAAGCTATAGTCTCTTAATCATCATCTTAGCGCTCTGAGATGTAGATTTTGCTCAACATTTGTAACAAAACTGCAATGGAAAGTCGGTGTAAGGATAACTAGAATAAGCAGCTGGGACAAAGGCAGTAACTGGTCCACTGTTAACTATGTAATTATTTTTTTTTAGCCTGCATAAAAAAATGTCTTTGTAGTTTTAGTTGTCTCTTTACTTAAATATACTGTAGGCATTGTTAAATAAGAACTACCATGCTGAATTACAGAATTATTGTGTTTTTTTTGTGTGTGTGTGTGCAATGTTCTTAAACAAGCCGTCTACCACTAATGGAAGAAAAGTTCTATAAATCTTCAGCGGAATAAAATGAAATTCAGAATACAAATGAATATCTTTCATCAGCCGGATTCAGACGCTCGCAACTCAAGCATTTGTCTTCCGAAGCCCACCAAAGAATTAAAACATGTCAAACAATTAACATAGAAAATGTATTTTAAACACATCTTTTGTAATAGGCCGACATCTGGAACCTTTTATACATTCATGAGGAATGCAAATGGGATATTTTGTTATTTCCAGAGATGCATCAAGTTTCTTTTTTTTTTAATTCCAGAGAAAAAAAAGATGCATTTTGAGATGTTTGTTTATTTTATCGCTGTCAACAAAATCACAGGTAAAAACCCAGCAAATCTCAAAGGATAAAGGTTTACCTGGGTCATAGGCCATGTTTCTTCCCTATGTCTAGCCTGTACCGTCCTTGGGTAAAGGTAAACAGTGTAAACGTATTGTAACTCATAGTTATAAATCATTTGCTTTGCAACAGACCAGTGTTGGCTAACCTGTGACACTCCAGGTGTTGCGAAACTACAAGTCCCAGCATGCTTTGCCAATATATAGCAGCTTATTGCTGGAAGAGTATGCTGGGACTTGTAGTTTCACAACACCTGGATTGCCACAGGTTAGCCAACACTGCAATAGACCAATCAAAGTTAATTGCAATGACCTATTACTGCACACCTTTCCAAAGGTCCTGAAATCAGGACAGCTGGGAGCTATGTTACAGGTTTCTGCCGATTTGCATTGTTGCACCTAAGTCAGTAATTGAGCCTGTACAGGGCGCCATTGTTTACAGATTTTCCTCACAGAAACAACATTGATGCGTGGTACACACGCATGGATATGACCGTTTTCCTTTAATTGGTCACTTATTTGCGCGGGTGTACAAAAGATAAGACCAATTCACATCCGCAACTAAGGGTAGATTTACTAAAGCTTATAAACAAGGAAAAGTGGAGGTGTTGCCCATAGCAACCAATCAGATTCTAGCTCTCTTTTTCTAGAATGAACAAGAACAGTGGTGGTCAACAGGCAGCCCACGGCTTGTTGTCCACCTCCACCTGTGGCCCCTCAGTGGGCGATCCCTGATCTTTTCTTTGCTTTCAGCAGAGAATATGGCAGAGAGGGGGTAGTTGACCACCGCGGCACGTGAGGTCACGTGACGTAAGGAGATCAAGTTGCACGACGGAGGAGGAGGGAGTGCGGTTTGCGGCCCTCCAAGAAGAGAGAGTCGCCCATCAATGTACTAGATAAATGATAGCTAGTATCTGATTGGTTGCTGTGACCAACGCCTCCACATTTTTATCTAAGATGTTTTAGTAAATGGTCTGTCAGCCCAGGGGCGGACCTAGACTTTATTTTTAGGCATGGGGGGGGGGGGGGGGGCTGGATCCACCACGCTGTCAGTAATTGTTCTTTTGAAACAGTCACAGGGGCACAAAGTAAAGATGTTGACTGCATTATCTCGCCTAAGGATTCAGTCAGAGAACCAGGATTTGCTTTATTTGTGTTCATAGTGCAGCCAATGTGAAAGAGGAGGTAAAGACATGCGTTCTTTACAATGAGATCCAGGTTACACTGAATCTATCGGTGCTGGTGGTCACATATCAGTTTATCCAGCTATAAAAAACAAAATTTTAACAATAAAAATAGAACCTGGAAAATACTTACTTATATACCCTTATTGCTTGTCTCTATTACTATCTTAAACCATTTGGAAAATGGCTTTTGTTATTATTATTATTATTATTTTTATATTCTTTTTAATATGGCAACAATTTTCCATGATCATGCTGTACTATCAAAGAGGAAAATAAGATCTTACAATGACACAGGAACATATATTATAAAATAATGTGAGCGATCCCTGCCTCCTGCTATTGTGTGAATGGATAGTTCAACTAAGCATTTTAAAAGCACATCTATAAGCAAATACCACGGACTTAATCACCAAGCCTTGCACGCTATAGGTACCTATAACGGAGCTTACTGTGTTTAAAATAGCAGTGTTTGTTGACGAGCTCAGGAATAGGCTGTGTAATGTGCGTTCCTGGGCTATCAATCCATGGGACTATTTCAGCTCTTGTGCCGCGTTCAACAAATATGTGCTTAAATGTGTTATATGTGTTATCATGTGTTCTCCTAGTTAAATGTCTGGAGCATTTAGGTCTCAATTTAAAAATATACACTTTATATGTGATCCAATGTTGGTACTCTCATTGATCAGAGCCCATGCTATTAGTGGAAGCACATCTAGAGTGGAGGACCGCTTACAGTTTTATTTGTATGCAATTTATTATTGTTTTAGAGGCAGGTTTTATAGCACACCGACACTGGACTGTGGAGCAGTGGAAACGTGTTCTGTGGAGTGATGAATCACGCTTCTCTCTTTGGCAGTCAGATGGGCGAGTTTGGGTTTGGTGGATGCCGGGAGCACGTTACCTGCCTGACTGCATTGTGCCAACTATGAAATTTGGTGGAGGAGGGATAATGGTATGGGACTGGTTTTCGGGGGTTTGGAGTAGGCCCCTTATCTCAAGTGAAGGGCAATCATAATGCTTCAGCATATCAAGTAATTTTGGACAATGCTTTGCTTCCAACTTTGTGGCAACAGTTTGGGGAAGGCCCTTTTCTATTCCAACATGACTGTTCCCCAGTGCACAAAGCAAGGACTACAAAGACATGGTTTTATGAGTTCTGTGTAGAAGAACTTGACTGGCCCGCACAGAGTCCTGACCTCAACCCCATTGAATACCTTTGGGATGACCTGGAACAGAGATTGTGAGCCAGACCTTCTCATCCAACATCAGTGCCTGACCTCATAAATGCTCCACAGAATGAACGAGCACAAATTCCCACAGAAACACTCCAGCATCTTGTGGAAAGCCTTCCAAGAAGAGTGGAAGCTGTTATCGCTACAAAAGGGAGACCAACTCCATATTAAAGAATTTGTATTTGAAAACAATGTCTTTACAGTGTCATTACTGTGTGGAGTTTGTATGTTCTCCCCGTGTTTGCGTGGGTTTCCTCCGGGTGCTCCGGTTTCCTCCCACACTCCAAAAACATACTGGTAGGTTAATTAGCTGCTATTAAATTGACCCTTAGTCTCTCTCGGCCTGTGTGTGTGTGTGTGTTAGGGAATTTAGATTGCAAGCCCCAATGGGGCAGGGAGTGATGTGAATGAGTTCTCTGTACAGCTTTGCGTAATTAGTGGCGCTATATAAATAAATGGTGATGATGATGATGATTACAGTCCCATTTGGTGTAATGGTCAAGCGTCTGAATACTTTTGTCCATATAGGCTGCAGAGTTTGTGCGTGATAAAAATTATGCATTTGTTATTGATTTCTTCTGTCTATGGGAAAGCTACGACCTTCTCTGCATTCACAGGGTGTGTTACATATCTCATTTATGACTACATTTTATTCATGTGCCTTTATGAGTTGAAATAAACACCATAAGAAGAATTTTTTTTACTCGCCCACACATTTATTAAATGGGACAATGAACAGACAGCACTTGTACTACTGTCCTTGATCCTGTAACCTTACAGTTGAGGGCACAGGTAAGTGTAGAGAGATGGAGGGGGGCACAGGAGTGTTTGTGTGAACAGATAAAGGGAACACTAGTAAACACTTCTTATAGTAAATCACTCAAGTTATATATAAATTAAAAGGACAATCCATCCAAACTGTTTTTCTGTAACAAATTGAGAATACGCTTACATGAAATCCATGGTTAGACTTCTGCTGATGCCTTCTGGTGGAAATATAGCACATTGGAGTGTTTTGAACATACTTGTCTTGAAGAATTGAGACAACTTGTGTCATGTGAGTGTGAAAATATAGTAGTGTGGGATTTAAACCCCCCTCCCCCACCCTCCAAATGCTTATACAGACTTTAATATTTTTTATCATTTAAATGGCTATTTATTGACTTAAAGCAAATAATAATGCCATTTAATAATTAAATTATATTGTTAAAAGTCAATGGCACTAGTCTTCTTACACAGCTAGATAAATCAGATAAAATAGATATGGTTTAGCAGCCTAAGGAAGATCAGTAGTATAAACATATAACACCAATAATAATAACAACAATAATAACAGCAGTAATAAGAGTAATTGAATTGGGTTAAGGGGGATAGGCTGAAACATTTTAGAAACAGTTAAGGGTCTAGTAACAGGGGTGCACGGAGGATTTTTCAGGGGGGGTTTCCTCCACCCCCGGAAAAAAAACAAATCCTAGAGACCTGCCGCGCATGCGCGGCAGCTCCGTTTCGCCTGCACTGTAGTATACAGCAGCCGTGGCGCTGTCAAAGAAGCACCGCCGCGGACGCTTCTTAGACAGCGCCGCGGCTGCTGTATACTACAGTGCCGATATGCAGGGCACTTTTTTAGCGGAGGGGGGGGGGGTTTCTGGAGACCCAGAAAACCCCCCTGCGTGAGCCACTGGGTAATAAAATATAGAATTTCCAGCTTCTAGTTTATTTCTAGTTTATTTTACTGCACATAAACTTAGTTGTCTATTTATTTTCTATTTAAGAAACAATTCTAGCAAAATCAATTGAAATCAAAATCTACATAAACAAAGATTTTGTCTTCCCCAATGTCCTAATGTCAGTTTCTGTCTGTGTAAACCAACAGGTATAATAAGTTGGATGTATGAACATTTTAAAGCACAGGTGAGTTTTATACCGCAATCTTCCTGCATCAATTTGACAGTACTCTGTGCTGTTTGGGTCCCAGCTCCTTCTACTATCTAACTCTCTATCTATGATTCCCCCTGTCACATGCAGCCCTGTCCTCTCTAACACATCACTCATCTCCTGATATACTCTGTGCTGCTGGGGGACCCTGCTCCTTCCACTATATAACTCACAGTCTGTGGCTTCCTGCTGCCTCCATTCCCCTCCTCACATCATGTCACTGCCCCTGTCACATGCAGCCCTGTCCTCACTTACACATCACTCATCTCCTGATACATTCTGTGCTGCTGGAGGACCCTGCTCCTTCCACTATATAACTCTCAGCCTGTGACTTCCTGCTGCCTCCATTCCCCTCCTCACATCATGTCACTGCCCCTTTCACATGCAGCCCTGTCCTCACTAACACATCACTCATCTCCTGATACATTCTGTGCTGCTGGGGGACCCTGCTCTTCCCACTCTATAACTCTCAGTCTGTGGCTTTCTGCTGCCTCCATTCCCCTCCTCACATCACACCTGTTCTTACCTTAGACAAATGCTAAATCATTGTGAACCTAGGCAATATTTTTGAAGTACGCTAAAAGAGATTTTTAAAAATATTTGAATAATGGCAACATAAATTTTTTGCATTGAAAAGTAGTAGGAAGCCCTACTTTGATGTTTCTATTTATGAAAATGTTTAAATACTGTTTTCCATCATAAATGGCAGAAAAACTAACAGTGATTTCAGTATGAAATATTATTATTATTATTATTATTATTATTATTATTATTATTATAATTAATAATCTGGCAAAATTCTCCTGTATTAGAAAGTTTATATATTATATCTGTAATGAAAAAAAATACTTAAATAAGTGTATTTTATAATTATTCCCTGTCCGTCATGGACATTATAGGCAGGTGGCGAGGAGAGGGATAGCTGTGTACAATAACGGATGAATACTATGTAATACTATTGCAGCCTCCTACAGAGGATTGTAGGGATCTGAGCGTTGAGGGTGCGGGGGTGACTTCTCCTGCTGGGTTCATTTAAGATAAAGCCCTGGCTGTCCTGTGTTGCAGTGTGAGCCTCACTCAGTAGGGGTGATTGGACTCTTCCAGCCCTTAGGCACAACATATGCTACTTCCCATCATTTTAATAGACATTAGTTCCGCAGAAAACACTGGTCAAATGTACATTATTCACAATCACTTTAATGCAAATGTTCAAGATTGAGGGAAGGAATATCACAAAGAAACCTATTCTGGCAGTTTTCGTCTTCATTCCTCCCTTCTTTAATCTTGTTATTGCTAATTATATCTGCTTCATTTCATCATTTTTTGATCAAGGCGGCCGCTTCATAGTGACATTTTTTAATCTTTGTCTCCAAGAATCTCAGTCATTTTTTTTTTTAATGTTTGATGCTGAATTACAGGAAAATTAAAAAAGAAAAATTATTATGGAAAAATTAAATGATATTGTGAGACTGAAATCAAAATAGAATTCTGCGGTGAACTTGGAGATACTTTGTAACTGAATCATTGATCCGTTCTCTTCCGTAAACATCTCAGATCTTCGTACACCCTGCTGTCTGTTGACGATACGGTCTGACTCACAAGGTTCTAGCATATCAGCCTGATCCTAGGATATGACTGGGAGAGTTTAATGAAGAAGGACATACTAAATGCTTATATAATTCATTTCTATGGCTAAAGATACAACAGCTTCTAAATAATGGATAGTTATATGTTTTGATAACTAAAATTATTTTGCACAAAAGATAATAATAATAATAATAATAATAATAATAATAATAATTATATTAATAATAATAACAACAACAGCAACAACAACAACAACAACAACAATAATAATAATAATAATAATAATAATAATACTAATTTATATTATATATATATATATATATATATATAAATAAATATATATATATATATATTCTTTATTTTTTTTAGATACGTTTTATACTTTTTCATTTTTATTTATAGATACAAGATATACAATGATCTTATTCGCTTATCTTAGTGTATGTTGCTCATGCATGGAAAATTTTGGTAAGTTTGGTGGGTTTGAAACACCAGAATATAATCGTAAGCCCAGATGACCAGGGTGGCCACCTTCTACAAAGGTGTTGCCCATAGCAACCATTCAGATGTTTTCTCTCATTTATCTAGTGCATTCTAGAACATGATAGCTAGAAACTGAATGGTTGCTATGGGCAACACCTCCATTGTTGTGATGGATTATGTTTCTCTACCTGGCAGAATAAGGATAATAACTGAGTGGAGAGTGATACCCTCATTCATGATTTAGTGTATCTATACTCAAACAGGGGCAAGTGCTGGGATTAGATTCCAGATATAAAAGTTATAGTACAATGTGATCTATCAAAGGAGCAAAAACTATTAATAAGCACTAGTCTTATTTTTTTGTGAAATGTCACCTGTCATTTTTATATGTGAAGCATACATATCACATAGATATAACATACACACACATATGGTATATATGACATCTGTATATTCTGCAAACTAAACTAATAAATATACAGATTGAATTGATGGGCTCTACATTGCCATTTATTTATATACATATTACACAGCAATATACAAAGAGAGAGAATGGCCAACGTCTTATTTGCAGTAGGCGCTGACATCCAAAACTTCCTCATCGCTCAACATTCTCTGCTAAGAGAAATCTCCATGTCTAAAAGTTGGCATATTTTATTGTGATTTCCCATAAACCACAGCTCGGCAGATTGCACCATTTGCATGGATTCCAGGTTGCCAAACTGGCAACGCAGTTTGCGATCTGCTGCTTTGAAAAAATATTGATGTGCCATTTAAAATGTCATTGTTTCAAAATCACTTAAAAAGAAACATGTTTAAAATTATGGTTTGGAAAAACTTCAGTTCGATACGTCCCGGCCTAAGAGTGATTTCCGAAGGTGCAAAACTTGAGGTCTTGCAGTGCAAATGCCAATTTATGACATGACGCACCTATTAGGACGCATGCTATCTGCCTGTTTATAACATAGCTGCAGTCTTTTCAGTGCTCCCCACATGCAATGAGGAAGCTCTGTGAAATCAGGGCGGCCGGGACATAATGTCACAACTTATTTAAATGAGAGTTACAGGGTGGAGCAGGTACATTACCATCATTTATTACACATCCTCAGAGGTGGTGAACTCTGTTTTTACTTTAAGTCATACTTCTCGATCCACCCCCTCTACCAGAGCTCCCGGATAGGAAGGTCCAAGTCGCAAGTGTGTGGGGTGTGGTGATGTAACTTGATAGGTGGGATGTTAGAGGGTGGCCCCCTCTGGGAATTTTGGGGAGCTATCCCAGATCCCAGGAGAGTAGACAAGCATGCTTTATGTGGGGTGCGTTATCTACCTCCCAGGTCCACTTTTTGCACTGCTAGTTGCATTTGTATAATACAGAAATAATCGAGCGTAACACACATAATACGGTCCTGATTCCTCGTCACTCTCATGATTTATTTAATACAGGAATGTGTTAGGAACCCCTCCAGCCGGCACAACACAACCCGGAATCTACTCTGCCAATCAGGTGTTCACTGGAGCCCCTGATGGTGGGGACAGACTGGGCCGCAGACTGACAGAGGGAGGGTCGTGAAGTGTGTACCGGCTGGGGAGAACCCAGGCAAGCGGAGTGAGGTCCAGGCAGAGGTCAAGGGCCGGCAGCAGACAACAGTATCGGTAAGCAAGCTGAGGTCAGGGGTCACAGGCGGATAGCAGAAACAGTAAACAGGCCAGAGATCAGGGTCACAGGAAACAAAAGCGAAGTCCAATTCAAAGCCAAGGGTCATACACGGGAAATCAGTAGCGGTTTCAAAATACAGGAACAGGAAAAAGCAGGTCAGCAGACTGGAGCACAGAAGCTATAACCGGCAATGAGGCAGCAGACCTCATTGCCTTAAATACAGACATAGACCAATCAGCAGTGGAACACACTCCTGCAGAGTAATTACAAGAATCCAGCAGGGCCAATCAGGGCTTGTCCCTGAGCTACACAGTTGCAGGCTAATGCCTGTTAATCAGCCCCATAGACTGACTATTTATGCGCATGCGCCCGGCTACCAGCACCGCCGGGACGCAGCGCTAGTGAACTAGCGTCCGGCCGTTGCCCTGGTGACGGCCGAACAGGAGGAGTAAATGACGTCCCGGTCGTCAAGGTGACGGCCGGGCAGCTGGGGCGCATGAGAAGCGAGCCGCGGCGGCTGTGAGTACCGCCGTGGCTCGTGACAGAATGATGGCAGAAAGAGCAGAGTTTTAGGAATACAATGAACAGGTTGAAGTGAAGGGGATGGTTCTGACCTAGGTTGGACTTAGATGTTACTCTACACCTTGTACACTTCCAGTCCGACCCAGAAACCCGCAAAAGTCCACACAGACACTTTTCACGGGGGCAATTCTACCGACTGGAACTCGTCGCTGCTCCTCGTGGACTATGAGGGCCATTTGCGCAAAATACACAGCTCTAAACACCCAGAATATTTGTGGTTTATAAATGGTTTTAACTGTCTTTGATCTTAGTTAATATAAGACAGATATTGTCACAGTAACACTAGAAAGCAATATACTAAATATGAGCCACAGGAGTTTTGGGGGATGGAATGTCACATTAAATACAGAGCACTGAAGTTACCTTTCTGGTATACGTCCCAGTTCATTAAGATGAATCTGCCAAGTTACTTTGTGAACCAGAATAACCAGTTCACTTACATGTCTTTTATTTACCATCTTTCCACTTTGAAGTCAGATATATCCTGGGGCAAGCACAGGGTTTTTGATGTAGGGGATTCCAACTTTCCACCAATGTATTTATATTCTAGGCATGTACATTATCTACATATACTACATACAGGATTCTGTAAAACCCCACTGCTCATGCCTATGATATGTAGGTCTGGAATAGTGGTGGAAATTCCATGCACCTGTAATCCCCCTGTGCTTGTCTATGATATCTGTAGGTCTGGTATAGTGTGTGGACTCTGTAATCCCCTTGTGCTTGTCTATGATAACTGTAGGTCTGGTACAGAGTGTGGACTCTGTAATCCCCCTGTGCTTGTCTATGATATCTGTAGGTCTGGTACAGAGTGTGGATTCTGTAATCCCCCTGTACTTGTCTATGATATCTGTAGGTCTGGTATAGAGTGTGGACTCTGTAATCCCCCTGTGCTTGTCTATGATATCTGTAGGTCTGGTACAGAGTGTGGATTCTGTAACCCCCCTGTGCTTGTCTATGATATCTGTAGGTCTGGTATAAAGTGTGGACTCTGTAACCCCCCTGTGCTTGTCTATGATATCTGTACGTCTGGTATAGAGTGTTGACTCTGTAACCCCCCTGTGCTTGTCTATGATATCTGTAGGTCTGGTATAAAGTGTGGACTCTGTAACCCCCCTGTGCTTGTCTATGATATCTGTACGTCTGGTATAGAGTGTTGACTCTGTAATCCCCCTGTGCTTGTCTATGATATCTGTAGGTCTGGTATAGAGTGTGGACTCTGTAATCCCCTTGTGCTTGTCTATGATATCTGTAGGTCTGGTACAGATTGTGGACTCTGTAATCCCCCTGTGCTTGTCTATGATATCTGTAGGTCTGGTACAGAGTGTGGACTCTGTAATCCCCCTGTGCTTGTCTATGATATCTGTAGGTCTGGTATAGAGTGTGGACTCTGTAATCCCCCTGTGCTTGTCTATGATATCTGTAAGTCTGGTATAGAGTGTGGACTCTATAAACCACCTATGCTTGTCTATGATATCTGTAGGTCTGGTACAGAGTGTGGACTCTGTAACCCCCCTGTGCTTGTCTATGATATTTGTAGGTCTGGTATAGAGTGTGGACTCTGTAATCCCCTTGTGCTTGTCTATGATATCTGTAGGTCTGGTATAGAGTGTGGACTCTATAAACCACCTATGCTTGTCTATGATATCTGTAGGTCTGGTACAGAGTGTGGACTCTGTAATCCCCCTGTGCTTGTCTATGATATCTGTAGGCCTGGTATAGAGTGTGGACTCTGTAATCCCCTTGTGCTTGTCTATGATATCTGTAGGTCTGGTACAGAGTGTGGATTCTGTAATCCCCCTGTACTTGTCTATGATATCTGTAGGTCTGGTATAGAGTGTGGACTCTGTAATCCCCCTGTACTTATCTATGATATCTGTAGGTCTGGTATAGAGTGTGGACTCTGTAATCCCCCTGTGCTTGTCTATGATATCTGTAGGTCTGGTTAAGAGTGTGGACTCTGTAATCCCCCTGTGCTTGTCTATGATATCTGTAGGTCTGGTATAGAGTGTGGACTCTGTCATCCCTTGTGCTTGTCTATAATATCTGTAGGTCTGGTATAGAGTGTGGACTCTATAAACCACCTGTGCTTGTCTATGATATCTGTAGGTCTGGTACAGAGTGTGGACTCTGTAACCCCCCTGTGCTTGTCTATGATATTTGTAGGTCTGGTATAGAGTGTGGACTCTGTAATCCCCCTGTGCTTGTCTATGATATCTGTAGGTCTGGTATAGAGTGTGGACTCTATAAACCACCTGTGCTTGTCTATGATATCTGTAGGTCTGGTACAGAGTGTGGACTCTGTAACCCCCCTGTGCTTGTCTATGATATTTGTAGGTCTGGTATAGAGTGTGGACTCTGTAATCCCCCTGTGCTTGTCTATGATATCTGTAGGTCTGGTATAGAGTGTGGACTCTGTAATCCTCTTGTGCTTGTCTATGATATCTGTAGGTCTGGTACAGAGTGTGGACTCTGTAATCCCCCTGTGCTTGTCTATGATATCTGTAGGTCTGGTATAGAGTGTGGACTCTGTAACCCCCCTGTGCTTGTCTATGATATCTGTAGGTCTGGTATAGTGTGGACTCTGTAACCCTCTGTGCTTGTCTATGTTATGTTATCTGTAGATGTGGTATAGAGTGTGGACTCTGAAACCCCCCTCTGCTTGTCTATGATATCTATAGGTCTGGTATAGAGTGTGGACTCTATAATCCCCCTGTGCTTGTCTATGATATCTGTAGGTCTGGTACAGAGTGTGGACTCTGTAATCCCCCTGTGCTTGTCTATGTTATGTTATCTGTAGGTCTGGTATAGAGTGTGGACTCTGAAACCCCCCTCTGCTTGTCTATGATATCTATAGGTCTGGTATAGAGTGTGGACTCTATAATCCCCCTATGCTTGTCTATGATATCTGTAGGTCTGGTACAGAGTGTGGACTCTGTAATCCCCCTGTGCTTGACTATGATATCTGTAGGTCTGGTATAGAGTGTGGACTCTGTAATTCCCCTGTGCTTGTCTATGATATCTGTAGGTCTGGTACAGAGTGTGGACTCTGTAACCCCCCTGTGCTTGTCTATGATATCTGTAGGTCTGGTACAGAGTGTGGACTCTGTAATTCCCCTCTGCATGTCTATGATATCTTGTTTCTGATATCAGTAGGTGGTACAGAGAAGGGATTCTATACACCTGTAATCCCCCAATGTGCTTGTCTGTAATATGTGGAATGTTACATTTCATGTAAAGCTTCCCAAGAAGAAAGGTTTAGTTCATAATGCGTCTAATCAAAGAGGTTTTGATGTCATCTAAGAATAAACCCAGAAGTATTATTTTTGTGGCCGCACAGTGGATGCCTCTTGGATGGTAACGGCATAACTTTGACAATGAGAAGTATTGAATGACAGTAACAGTGAGTCATTGGGTGTAGCTGTAAACCTCCCAGATTTGCTTCTTGTCTGAAGTTGATTAAGTTAGAGAACGTCGCTGACACTTCCCGAGAACTTCACATTGTTACATGAGGCAGAAGAGGTGACACAGCGGATATGTAAATAGTAACACAGAGATAATGTTAGATTAGAGATACTGGCGCAACTTTAACTTTCAGCACCTCAGTGCAACATTTACTACTGCCTGCCCCCATGTTGCCATGGATCTGCGTTTACGGCTGTGCCCATAGATTTACGGGCCCGCACCTGGATTTTTGCACTCAAAGTGATGACCGTTATGCAGTGGTTGAAGCTGGATGCGCGGAGTGGGTATCCCTTGCTGTTTGGTGCAAGATGCATGTTAAGTACACCAGGGGGTAAATGTATCAACCAGAAGATTCTGCAAGTTGCCTTTTCCGAAGTTTAAAATGGCAATGGCTTTCAAGGCAAACTTGCCCTCCCCCTTCCCTCCCTAAAATCACTCCCACATTGCTGCATGCAACAGTCCAACAGTTTCGGCAAAGTTCTAATTGGATTGCGGGACAGTCCCATCAGTTGGGAGGTTTGTCTCCACGCCCCTGGATGTGGATACCTCGTCCTAATTCTACAGTATTTTCAATATGGAGAAACTATTTACGTGACTATAGTAAGTTAGAAGTATAGCCTCTGATAGTCATGTATTAAGACGAACACAAAGCTTCGAAACAGGCACAATAATTTTACCAGTACGCCAATGGACACGAGCATGGTTATACCGAGCATGGTCATTGTCCTTCTCTCATCTGATGCGGGCGATCATTGGCGTTCGGATGCCACAGCGCGATCCTTGCGCAACTTACAACATCGCTAACTACGCCTTGCTCTCCTGTTTTGCCTGACCTATTATTAATTTAAACTTTTCTAATGTTCTCCCAATATATTGTTAATTTCACTCTCACTTATGTTTCATATACATCCTGGGGCTTCCTTTATTTTAAGGGACCCATTTTTTTATTTACTTTATTTTTTAAATACACTGGTGTGCATGAACATAGAATGATCCCTTACTCTCCAGGGCCGTATTTACACCCCCCTAACTTTCGCTCTCGATGGTTCCGACCCTCGCCACATCACTCGGGTAAATTGTTGCAATATGGAACTAATAAATTATTTCTATATAAAATGTAAAAAGAAAATGATGTGCAAATTGCGCAGAGAGCTGTCCGTGCTTGTTGCAGCCCTAGACTTGTCCTATGTTCTTTTGTGTGGATTTTGTGCGTAGTCTGGTATTGTTATTATCATTATTTATCTATTTATAAGGTGCCACAGGTTCCGTAGCGCCTAATACAGAAGCAATTAACAAATAGATGTTGTAATACACATAAATAGTACTGATGAGTGTGAGTAGTGCTGTGGGGACTCACACAGAGTGCAGCAAAAGACCTGACGGGATGTACGAGGGAATCAGACAGTAGACAGACATGGGACAATAGGTAGAGAGGACCCTGCCCGCGAGAGCTTACATTCTAGAGGGAGGGGTGGTGAGAGACAGTAGGACCAACTGGGAGAAAAATGGAGATGGTAGGTTAGGAAGAAGAGGTGATGGAGAGAATGGTTAGGAGGTGGTAGGATAGGCGAGCTTGAAAAGGTGGGTGTTTGAAGGACTGAAGGTTGGGGGGAGAGTCAAGTGAGACCACTGGCTGATTGGGGGGGAGGAGGGATTTCCCCGGCACCCGGCAGCCCATACTGTTAAAAGTTTTTTTTAAAAAAGGTGGTGGGGACTAAATTGCCCCTCCCCTAGAAAAATTCTAGATCGCCCCTGAGTGAGATAAGGTAGGGAGTTTCAAAGATTAGGGGGAGCATGCCAGAAGTCTTGGAGGTGAGCATGGAGGGAGGTAATGAGAGGTTAATTGAGGCGGAGATCAGAGGCAGAGTAGAGTGGCCTGGTAGCTTTGCTCCTCGAGACAAGGTCAGAGATGTAAGGGGCATGCACTTGTGCCTATCCCACAGCAATAAGGAACGCTCAGCCCATCCATGTTCCTGTGCAAAATGACTTATCCTACATTGTACTTTACCAACACTGGGTCTCATGTAGACTTGGACACTTAAGTGTATCATGCACACCGGCCCATAAGGCAGATAAAGAGATGTGTTTGTGCAATTTGTATAGTATTCTGAGTGATTTGTGCGACTTGGAATACTGTATAAATCACGAGATGCAGTTTACACTTAGGATTTCAATGTAAATTGCACCCAGCTCTACATCAGACCCTCAATGCTCAGATTCGCACATATAGGTGCAAAGTCTGTTACGCACAGTTTGCAGGTAACGTTCTTTAGTTTAGTATGCTCCGTGTTAAATGCCAGTTTTTTTTGTGTTAGTTTCAATACTGACATGATCACAGGAGGAAAATACATCATTTGTCAGGAACTGTTTTAATGTGAAGCTAAGAACTCTGTTTCTGCGAGAAGAAGCGTCACGCTGAGCGACAAGACTCTATGGCAGGAAGTTCATTTTCTTCTTTGGCTTTAACCCAGATGCCATCAAAACTAATTAAAAACAGAGCCACGGTGGTACCAGGCTCAGTCCCTGTGTTTCACAACCACTGTATAGGAAACCGGAGGGTTGCCTAATGAGAATAGCTTGTTTTCTAGCGTTGAACTACTGTGTAAATTACTGGATCGGCAGCTGAGGGCTAGTGTACTTGCTGCCAGATAACAGGTATGCGTTTCACATACTTGTGTACGGTACACATTTAAATGCTGTGAGATATGTATGTTCCATTTGCAATGACGCATTTGAGTTATTACTTCTTTGGAAATGTTATTTTCTCTTCTGAATACTTGAGGACAGGTTGTCTAATCTTAGCTTAGACAATTCTTTCAACTTATTTTAGAAAAAACATTTTTTTTCCAGTGATTCTGCAGATTACCTATATTCAAAGTTTCCTACTATAGTGGATGGAAAAATTTGGCCCTCGGGAGGATCACTTGACAGCAGGGTCATGTTAACAAGGACGTTGATGGAGCTTTGGCTCCAGACCGCTTCCACCAAATAGGCCCAGCAAATCCTATAAAAACATCTTCAGGAAAACGGGAGACATATCCGGCACGCAGGGTTTGATTTCTGATATGAAACAGGTTGGGTCAGTTGACAAATAATTACCCACGCCGTCTGATTTTTGGGCAATTTTTGAAAACTGTTGCTTGCTTTCCTCGGATACAACCCCCCTCCTGAAAATTCCCTACGCCTTTACAGTAGGCGGAAGTCCTATAATCAGGCGGCAACAAAATTAAGATCATTCATTTTAAAAAAAAATGCCAAATTTCTTGATGCAAAAATCTAATCTAATGGTATTTACCTTCTTTGGTAAATCTACTGCTTAACCTGGCAATATTTGCCTTTTAAAGTGCAGTCAGCTCTTATAGTAAGATATTTTGCACAGGGGGTAAGAAGGACCTTGGGGTAAATGTATCAAGCTGAGAAATTTTCTGCAGGTTTGAAAAACCAATCAGCTATCATTCATTTAGTACATTCTACAAAATAACAGCTAGAATTTGATTGGTTGCTATAGGCAACATCTCCACTTTTCAAACCCGCCGGAAAACTCTCACCTTGATGCATTTACCGCCTTGTTTCACTTGCCGCCTCAGGCAGTAGAATGGTCGCGCACCTCTGGCAGAAGCAAAAATGAGGTTTCTTTTCTTTTACTTTCTAATTTTAAAGACTTTTGAGATGATTCATGTTCGGACGCAACTTGCATTAAAAAAAACTGAGCAAAGTTCAGCTGTATTCAAATACTAGCGGATCTCAAGATACTTTTCCATTTGAATCTGGGCGTAAGTACTCTCTGCCTAAACAGTACTTGTTAATAGACAGAAGACATTGCAGGATGCTCACATGCATATGTGCAAAATAAAGTCCCATCAGAAGGCATTAAAAAACAATTTTATAAAATAAATTAACAACTCATTATACTATAATAATTAGTAAAATTACGTGTTTTTATTTTTTACGTTAAATACATAAATCAAGATGTGTACGGGCAGAGCTATTTCACGCAAGATATGGCACACAAATTGACTTATGTCCGCAGATGAATCAGGCCCTGTATATTTTCTGTTTATGTATGTCATACTTACCTACTTTTGAAGGCAGCTGTCCGGGAGGGGGTCCGTCGAAGGGGGCGTGGTCACGCATGATGCGCCATTAGGCTCCGTCCCCTGTCAATCTTAGGCAATTCTAGCCAATCCCAGCAGGGGGCGGGGCCCACAATGGCACATTTAGCCCCGCCCCCACCATCTACATCAACAGGGACAGCTGGATACGGGATTTTTTCCTGCTCTCTCGGGAGTCCGGGAGAACACCCAAAAATTTGGGAGTCTCCCAGACATTCCCGGGAGAGTAGGCAACTATGATGTATGTAATGCAGGATATTTCCATATATTACATATATTTTGCCATATTTAGGTAATAATCCCCAAAGACCAGGGAATGACTGCCCAATAATGAAATATAATGTATTATTGGCCAGTAACGCCATTTATGAGGGATTATTACTATTGCAAGCTAAACCTGCCATCTCTGGGCTTGCTGGTACATGTAGTGCACTTGCTGTAATGCAAGCCACGCAATAACTATGGCTTTAGAGAGCACACCATGAATATGCAGCATCTTTCATATATGGTATGAAGAAGGATTTGGTGCAAGATGTGCTGTGATTGGCTGAGAGGCTTGAGGAGGAGCTACAGGTGCTGTCTGCCAATCAGTGAGGCAGCACACTCTCAGCTGGTTGGCTGCCAAAATTTCCAGTCATTGTTAGTAGGATAATGCCCAGAAATTAGTCAATCAGCTTTGAGAGCTGCTCACAATGACAGTAGGTCAATCTTTGATACTAAGTAAACTTGCCCACACGGTGCTATATCGTTGGTGATATCTGAATATTGACCCAATATTAGCGCATCTCAGAATCCAGAGCTGACAATTATCCAATTGAAATTGATTGGATCATATTTAGAGAAAAGCTGTCATTCTGATTCGTCAACCACCAGAATCTATTTAAATGGAATTGGAAATGGATATTGTTTCTCTGCACTCAGGACTAGTGGTATAATCTGCTAGCGAATAGCCAGAATAGATCTTTAAGACAGTGATATAGTTCTAACATTTTAACAATACAAACACTGAGGACAAATAATAGGACAAAAAGCTCAAATAGAAAAAGCAAACTGGTTGCTACTAGTTACAAACTTGTTACTATTGCCCTGGAATGTAAATCTCACTACACTGACACTTGTCAGAAGGGCTCATGTGCCTAAAAACATATTTAGGATTGGGCTTCCAAAATGATACAATGGGCTCTTCATCCTCAGTCACCCTCACAGTCCTTTTAATAGTCCCAGGCATTTAATACTTTGCAATGCTGCATGATCCTGACTACTGTACTCCAATTAAAAGACAATTAATTAAACCGTAAGCCACTCAATGAATGGGAGAGCCCACGTGGCTGGAAGGGATTTTCTATGATTTTATAAACCGAGGATTGCTTTTATTTGCCAGAGCCATTTTGCATTCCCAGTTCGTCCTACTATTGCTTTTAATGATTTGCTTCACAGTTTAAACTAAATTTATACATCTATAAATGGAAAGATTTAATTTTATATACATTGTTGCCAAACAAAAAGGAATGAAACAATCCTCCTGTTTGTTTACTCATTTACAATTATTTCTCGCAATTAAAAAGTCCTTTTGAAAGTAATTAAATCTTAGTAAATCAAACGTTGAGAAAATGTTAACATTCTGGGCCTGAGTCATTAAGGAGAGTAGGGCAAAAAAATGAGCACATTGTTCTGCTGAACAATCCATGTTACACTGCAAGGGGTGCAAATTAGTTTATTATTTTGCACATAAGTTAAATACTGGCTGTTTATTCATGTACCACACAAATACTTGATAGCTTTATTTTTAAACTGAAATTTAATGTTGATCTAGGACATGCCCTACCCCAACTATAAATCTGTCCCCACACTTTAAATTTACCTCTCCTCCAATGCAACATGGTTTTGCCAAGGTGCAAAGTTACTCATTTTTTTGCTTTACTTTCCTCAATGAATTAGGGTCTACAAGTTTTGGCAAAATAATGATGCCAAGGGCTTTTTGAGTTTTGTTTTTTAGTTGTGGGTGATACCAAAACCCAGCCTATCAATTCACTCCGTACCTTATGTCTTTGTAATGTCACTAGTGCCTAGTCAATTTACAGGCTTCCTCATGAATATTATTTCCGCTCTGTATGGGTGAGGGGCTCAGTTTAATACGTGCAGTAAATGAGTTATCAGATTGAAGAATCACATACCTCTGTCCTGCTTGCAAGAGGCATTCAGCTACCGGTGTCATCAAAATGACACACGTCAGCCATAATTAAATCCATCAACAGATCAAGTATTTTGCGAAAGTAGGAGAGGTAAATGTTTGCAGGTGGAGTATCTGAGGAATGCCAATTTTGAAGTCACAAAGCAGAGTGCATTGCTCTCTCCCCAAACTATGCGCAGCTGTAGATTAATTGCAGCTTTAGGACATTTCAACTAATCCTCCGGAACAAATTTGGCCCTTTTTTTTTTTGCTTCGAGACAGAATTTGAACTAACAATAACTTCAACTGATTTTATAATTAGTTCTCAGTGTTCTATCTATACGAGTCCTTGGGAGTTAAACTGTTCTGCCAAAGCATAGCTAATCGAGAAGCCATACCATAGCGGAAATTTCCCAATAAATGACTTTGTTGGTATTTCTCTAGATGATGAGCAGTCTTCTGAGGTTTGTTACCCCTTTTTTTTTTAGTACCTGAAGGCGTCCAAAAAGATGGTCAACCCCAATCAATATCAGATGTAGGTTGGAACAAATGGTAGATATGATTGAATGAATACTTCATCTGACTGTGTGTTTGATCATCGTCCGATCGCAGGAATGACACCGTGTTGGGCATTTACGAGTATGGCCAAAACTGATAGAGACCCGGCAGCTTGACACTTGGGTTGAACAAACTGTGTATGGGCACCTCTAGGTAGAGCCCGCTTCTCTGGTTGACTTTACCAGTGTCAAAGTCGAATAATTGGATGAAAGAAAGTATATTGATTAATATTGTTTTACTGTGCGATTGCGATCAGCACGCCATGTGTTATGACGCAATCGCACGATAAATAATGCACGCATACTCTTACACTTACACATTCACTTGTACATAGTTAATTTTTATAATAGTTCCAACCCAGGGTCGTTTATGAACAAATGTTATTGATTTTATAGTTAAATATTATAATGTTATATGCACTTTAGTGAGATCTAAGGTTCAGGTTACAGGAAACATATCATGTTTGGTGTCATTCTAATCCCCTATTTATCCTTAGTGATCCGGTTCCATCAGCTATAAGATCGCACTTCGTGTATGCTAGTTATGGAATATAGGGAATTAGTGATCAGAATGGTATTGTGTAAATAGACCAGTTCGAACTAGCTTTCGGCGGGAAGATTAGTATGCATCTTATTGGAGAGCTGACCCCCACCCTTGGAGGGTGTAATTTGAACTGACCTATGAACTACATTATACTGGATTGTCCTGGAGCCTGAACCTATGGAAACATGCCAAGTAATCTGTATTGTATTTACTGTAACACCAAATGTATATATATTGCTCTCTGGAACCAGCATTCAGTCTCTTTGCCCACAGACTTCAGGATTTAATGACTGTAATCTGGATACAGCAGGGCGCGGCATGTGTATCGGCTGTACTTATTTATTTAATTGCTATTCTTTTGCTTTTGCTAATAAATCGCTTTGTGAGTTGGAACCACACCAATCGCATAGACAATGATTAATGGTAAACGATAAAATAACTTTAATACTAGGAATCTGTATTTGGGACACTTTGATAACTAGTTGATTTACTTTTCTAGGGACTGGGATAATAAGATAACAAATGGAGTTGTCTGCACTTTAGCTCTGTTACCTAATTCCCACATAGTCATCGTCTCACAAATATCAAAGAGTTAGAAATGTGTGTAGGTTGTGGGAAATGACAGAGTAGTGCCAAGGAGTGTCAGCACACCACACAGTTATCATGCCTCCCATTTCCCCTGTCTCTCCTTATTCCAAACACGCCACAACACCATCAGCTTCACAAAAATGCTGTCCGCCAAAGGCTAATATGAAATTCGTGGCTGAGAATACATCTGTGTTACATTAGTCTCATACACTTTACCCTCTATCAGCTTCAATTATAATCCCGCTAACTTATATATCAATTGTTCTCCACACCTCCTGCATTGTAAGATCAAAGCAATCTTTGCCTCCTGTTTCAGGACATTGTGGGCCTCATTTAGAGTCGGACGCATTGTGCATCTAAGACTTGGAGGAGTGGGAGTGTGCCGCAGCTTGGTAGAGTATTACGAGTGGCAAGCAACCCCAGTTGTATCCCACTCGTAATACCCTACCGATTCGCGAGCAGTTCCTGCAGCTAGCTAACTACTTGCGCCACCTAATTCCTGCCGCAGTTTTAGCCCTTTTTTGACGTGTGTTGCGTCTGCGTCCATAATTTACCTACAGGGTCCCACCCAATGTGTCTATATTATACAAGTTCACGCCTTCACAATTCCGTGTTCTGCCCTTTCCCTTGTAGTGAGCCGCAAGCTGTCACAAGTGTACATTATGTCCAAGATGCAGGCGGATATGGTGCTTGCTGCACATGCGCGATAGTGATCCCCTAATTGTATAGCACTAGGAAATATGTTGGAGAGAAAGATGATAATAATAATAATAATAATAATAATAATAATCTTCCCTCCTGTCAGGTGGTGGAGTCCAACATTCGCCATGAGATGAGGAAGACTTGTGCTCTTGACTCCAGAAATTAATGGTGAAGAAAGCAGTGTCTCAGTTGAGTCGAAGTCTTCGAGACCTTGAGCTTGTTTGGCAGCTGACAGGGAGAGTGTGCCAAGTGTTGAGCCCCTCAGAACGCAGCCATCGAGGTGCACCCTAGACTAAAATCCGAGGTGGAGAATGGAGAGGGCTAGCGGAACAGTGGAGACAGTGAATATATTGTATGATTGGACCAAAGCACCAAGGCTGAGGCTGATAAGTTGATACAAGCTGCGGGAAGATTCAGAAGACATGAGTAATAGCAGCCATAACATGAGTGTGATACCCATGTTTAGACCGAGACAAGAACATGGAAACTTACCGTGACATATATATGACCTGGTGGAAGTCAGCAAAAAGAATGTTGCGACAGGGAAATGTACATAGGCCAAGAATGATTATCATCATCACCATTTATTTATATAGCGCCACTAATTCCGCAGCGCTGTGCAGAGAACTTACTCACATCAGTCCCTGCCCCAGTCTAAATTCCCTAACACACACACACACACACACACACACACACACACACTAGGGTCAATTTGTTAGCAGCCAAATAACCTACCAGTATGGGTTTTTTTGGAGTGTGGGAGAAAACCGGAGCACCCGGAGGAAACCCGCGCAAACACGGGGAGAACATACAAACTACTCACAGATAAGGCCATAGTCGGGAATTGAACTCATGACCCCAGTCCTGCAAGGCTGAAGTGCTAACCATTACAACACCGTGCTGCCCACGAAGTGTCAGCTCCTGGGTAACAGCATCAGTCTACTACTATATTGTCCTGCAACTGACAAGCTTCTGCAGGAGGTGTTTAATAAAACGTGGATCTTATTGAGGGATGGTGTGCCGCCTAGGAATGTATTGGTGCATTTTTGATGGTACAATTTCTAACTGTTTCCAAATTCGCGTGTGCAGAGGCCCATTCTGTAAATTTCACCCACAGATCCCAGGGATGAGAAACGTCTAAGCTAGCATGATGGTATCAATGGCAGAAGGGAGGTGCACACATTATCCATCGGTGAGAGAGAGCAGTATGTCTCTCCGGTAGTCAGGATTTCAAATGTCCTGTCCGTATGTGACATTACCAGTATTGTGTTGAGATGTCCTGTCTGCATGTCTCCCGGGCAGTCTGGTTTTAGCAAATCAAATGCAACCTGTCTCTGACCTGCTAGTTCTGAAAAATCTCCAGGTTTGGAAGTCTAGAAAATACACCTAGTGGCTGGTGCTGGTTGGTGCGAGTGAGTATTTTAGGAGTGGGTGATAATAATCTGGGCACGAGGGGTCTAGCAATAACCCATTTAAGCCCAGCCCAAACATCTGGGGGTAAATGTATCAGATTCTAACTGTCATTTATTTAGTACATACTACACAATGGGATCTAGAATCTGATTGGTTGCTATAGGCAACATCTCCACTTTTCAAACCCCCCGGAAACTCTTAGCTTGATACATTTATCCCCCAGTGTGCTTTTATGTGAAATTGATATAGTTTTACTGACTACTTAATGTTTTATTGATGTTATTTTTTTTTACCAACACAAAATAAACATTTTACTTTTCATTTTTTTTTGCTTACTGAATGTCAGGTGACAAGGAAGATGGGGCGCGAATGATTCTTGAGGAACGTTCCCCATTTTTTCCAATCACTTCTGCCAACTTTACTATATAAGACGGATGTTTTCACGAACAGGAAAACCGTAGGTGAATTTACTTATCTACTGAATGTAGTCACCAATTCTTTGTAGGTCATACAGACCTGTTTGATTTAATAATAAGAGTATATTGACAAAAAAACTATATACAAAATTCGTGCGGCCCGGACACAATTTGCCTGCCGTCCCCCCCATATATGTTGCTTCTTCTAGAGGTGTTGCGGCATAGAGATCTTGCGGTTCTCTACAGTTGCGTTGTGCTTGGAATACAGTTGGAGAAGACGCAGCTGTGGATGAGCCCTGACACTAAGACAGAGTTCTGCTTCCTTGGACAGCTCTGCAGATGATTAAAGAAGTTATATTGAGCGCTGATGAGTTCATGTCAAATGTTTGCACGACAAGAATACATTTTATATATTATGGACACGTACCCAAGTGCAATTTCATTTTAATCTCAACAGGTGACCTGGAATTTAATCTGACTACATGCATTAAGATAAGCTTAAATGGAATTCACTTGATTAAAAGGGAAATTTTAAATAGAATGACAAAAATTCATGTAGATATGCTGACAAGTTATTTGTTACAAATATAAAAAGCAGTCCCTATTTCTGTCCTTACAGAGGAAATGTTGTCAGTTTTGATACAGAGATATCCAGGAGATATGAGACAGATAGATAGATAGATAGATAGATAGACAGATAGATAGATAGATAGATAGATAGATAGATAGATAGATAAATATGCGATAGATAGATAGATAGATAGATAGATAGATAGATAGATAGACATGAAGTAGATAAAAGATAGATACATAGATAGATATGCGGGTGATAAATAGATAGATAGATAGATAGATAGATAGATATGAGATAGATAGATAAATATGAGATAGAGAGATAGATAGACAGACAGACAGATAGATAGATAGATAGATAGATAGATAGATAGATAGATAGATAGATAGATAGACATATAGATAGATAGATAGATAGATAGATAGATAGATAGATAGATAGATAGATAGACAGACAGATAGATAGATAGATAGATAGATAGATAGATAGATAGATAGATAGATAAATAGATAGATAGATAGATATGAGATAGATAGATAGATAGATAGAGAGATATATATGAGATAGATAGATAAATATGAGATAGATAGATAGATAGATAGATAGATAGATAGATAGATATAAGATAGTTAAATAGATTGGTAGATAGATAGATAGATAGATAGATAGTTAGATAGAAAGATAGATGGATAGATAGACAGATATGAGGAAGATAGAAGATAAATACATAGATAAATATGCGGATGATAGATAGATAGATAGATAGATAGATAGATAGATAGATAGATAGATAGATATGAGATAGATAGATAGATATGAGATAGATAGAGATGAGAAACATTGTCAGTTTTGATACAGAGATATCCAGGAGATATGAGACAGATAGATAGATAGATAGATAGATAGATAGATAGATAGATAGATAGATAGATTGATAGATAGAAAGATAGATAGACAGATAGATTGACAGATAGATAGATAGATAGATAGATAGATAGATAGATAGATAGATAAATATGCAATAGATAGATAGATAGACATGAAGTAGATTGAAGATAGATACATAGATAGATATGCGGGTGATAGATAGATAGATAGAGATATATATATGAGATAGATAGATAAATATGAGATAGATTGATAGACAGATAGATAGATAGATAGATAGATAGATAGAAGATAGATAGATAGATAGAAGATAGTTACATAGATTGGTAGATAGATAGATAGATAGACAGATACATGAGATTGAAAGAGACATATGAGATAGATAGATAGATAGATAGATAGATAGATAGATAGATAGATAGATAGATAGATGTATAGATAGATAGAAGATAGTTACATAGATTGGTAGCTAGATAGATAGATAGATAGATAGATAGATATGAGATAGATAGAGACATATGAGATAGATAGATAGATGTATAGATGGATAGAAGATAGTTCCATAGATTGGTAGATAAATAGATAGATAGATAGATAGATAGATAGATAGATGGATAGGTAGATAGAAGATAGATATATAGATAGATAGATAGATAGAAGATAGATAGATAGATAGATATATATGAGATAGCTAGAGACATATGAGATAGATAGATAGATAGATAGAAGATAGATAGATAGATAGATAGATAGATAGATAGATAGATAGATAGAAGATAGTTACATAGATTGGTAGATAGATAGATAGATAGATAGATAGAAGATAGTTACATAGATTGGTAGATAGATAGATAGATAGATAGATAGATAGATAGAAGATAGTTACATAGATTGGTAGATAGATATATAGATAGATAGATAGATAGATAGATAGATAGAAGATAGTTACATAGATTGGTAGATAGATATATAGATAGATAGATAGATAGATAGATAGATAGAAGATAGTTACATAGATTGGTAGATAGATAGATAGATAGATAGATAGATAGATAGATAGAAGATAGTTACATAGATTGGTAGATAGATAGATAGATAGATAGATAGATAGATAGAAGATAGTTACATAGATTGGTAGATAGATAGATAGATAGATAGATAGATAGATAGATAGATAATAACAGTTAGCATTGTCCCACTTTTGGGTCCAGGATATCATTTTCGTCCCTTTGTGAGGTTAAACTGGCAGCTGCCCCGATGGGGGTTATTTTTGCCCTTCTCTGTAATAACACAACTACAGAACTTAGAACACAATTCTAATTACATTTACATGTTTCTGTATATTTTTCATTTTGAAAGAGATTTCAAACTAATGTTAGTAAATCACATAATGGTTTTCAATGAGTCCTAGAGACGGATACTTCGGCTTACGTGCATTTAGGAGCAAAGATAGTCCAGGGAGCAGAATTTAGCACGCTTCATTCCTGCCATTGTCACACGTCATACAGTGGTTAATCTGCAAATGAGCCGCCGGTGGGCATGTCACGTTTCGCTTCCTATCCATTTTATTATGTAGATTCCCCGGAGCTTCTGCCTGCTGCATTAAACATGGTATACATCGCAGCTGAAGGGACATGCAGAATCAGTGGCCCACTTAGTTAACTTAAGAGGAATACTGAAAACAATACCTCCAGCCGTCCAGTGTTAGACCTTTATATCTTTCACATTTATCCCAGATGCTATTACACTAATCACTCAGGTCCAAAACAATTAACACTGTACAGCTGCTGGAGTCATGTGCGCTACTCTGGGGTCTGCATGGAAGTATCCCCCTTTTCAAGGGAAATCTTTGAACCAAATGTTTCTTGTTAGAAACATGAACATTCACAGCAAATCATGTGCAAAATATTACGTCAAGAAACCATGGGGCCCATGGCAGGAAACAAATTGGGGGCCCTAAAATTTTAATTAAGTTATATCCATAAATTTATACATATAGGGGTATTTATGGTATAGGGAAAAGCCCTAAACCTGTAGAAAATAGGATTTTTAAGCCAGATTTTAGGGGTTCTCCTTGTTTAAGAATTTCTCTCTGGGACGATGGCTTTTGCCAGCTAACGCCAGTGATCGCTTTGCCTACTCTTCCGGGAGTCCGTGAGGACTCCCCGAAATTCGGGAGCCTCCCGGGAATCCCTGGAGAGTAGGCAAGTATGGTTCATGGCTGTATAAGATGAGCAAATAGGTGCATTTGTACAAAAAAGAGTCATAAGGTCTTCTGTGACTGTAGGAGATGTATCTGTTGCGGGTGCTCCCCCCGTGCATGATCCGTGCTGATGATGATGACGATGAGCACGCACCTTGCAGTGGTAAAATTTGTGGAGTCTCCCGGACATTCCGAGAGAGTTGGGAAGTGGATAAGTGGCGATAGAAAATGTATCTTATCGCCACATAATCATAAAAAGACCCAACAGAGATCGATAGATAGAGAGAAAAAAACAGATATTAATTCCCAGGAATTTAAAGGCAAAATTATAACATATAAGCCCCTTCCATCACCTCCCCAAACCAATCCCTGATCCGCACGACCTCACTCGCATTCTCATGCAGACACCCCCTGTCGGTGTCAGAGAATTGGACTATTATAACCACAGAAGGAGAGAGAGAAAGTGGAAAGATGGGAGAGAGAGAGAGAGAGAGAGAGAGAGAGACTGAGGAACAAATAACGGAGAAATGACACAGAAGACAGATAATTACATTGGTAAATAGAGATTTGTTTATTTACGAATATTTTTTTAACACTTTCACTTTTCAGTAAAGGATCCGGTCTCTGGAACTCTGCAATTATAAGTAGCTGGACTCATGGCGGCTAATTTGTGAATGGCCGACTGGATGTTTTGCTCAAGTTAATAGGATGGGTGAAATTCCCCCTGTTCCGCTCACTTTCTTTGTGTACAATTCATGCTGAGAAGCCATCTGTCTGGGAATGACAGGGAATTTCAATAGATACTTTTGAGGTCAATCAGATGCCGAGAACCACAATGCTGTTCTTCTATACATGTGCTCCAGCATCTGCAGTCCTGTGCATTCACATCTGCTTATATGTGTATGTGTATAAGTATATATAATATATATATGTATATATACAGAGAGACAGAGGATATATATATATATATATATATATATACATAGAGACAGAGAGAGAGAGAGAGAGAGAGAGAGGGAGAGAGAGAGAGAGAGAGCTAATTCCTTTGGAATATATATATATATATATATATATATATATATATATATATATATACAAGTTAACCCCGTGCATGATACTCATGCATTCTAGTCAAATCAAGCTACTTAAGGTGTTAAAAAGGTTCTTGTCATGCATTTGGGCCATAGCCCAGGCCTCAACCACCAACCACTCCCCACTGTCACCCCCGGCAACCACCAACCACTCCCAACTGTCACTTCTCCTTCAAGAAATATATATATATTTTTTAAATCTTTATAAACACTTTTAACAATTAACAAACTAAAAACATCTTAATATACTAAATTTCAGCCCTTTCTGAATTTTTTTTCCCACACACACTAAGAATTTAGTAGGTCAGTGTATAACTCCGCCCAGCAGGTGGCGCTGCAGCTTGGTTTTATTTTTTCCACACACACACACAGACAGACTAACACACGCCACTAGACATTTATATTATAGATATATATATATATATATATATATATATATATATATATATATATATATATATAAAATGATAGTGTATGTATTTACAATAATGTTATTAAAGGATAGATCCACCCAAAACTAGAATTCAGCTTTAGGTGGGCTTCACAAAGTTAAACAATAATACTGGACATAACTGGGATTTGGAGTTTTTCCCAATCAGACGGTTCCTCTTTTTTTAATAACTGTTTTATCATTACTGCCTATATTAATAACAGGTGACATTAAATCAATTTTTTTTTTCCTGTGTGTTCTTTTGTGAATTTATCATCTACATGTGTATTGGACGTGTCCTGCAGAATGTAGTGTAGTAGAGGGCCCCCGATTTCTAAAGCACACGTATGTAGAGATCCGTGCCTTGATGGATTCGGGAGTAGGCAAAAAAACAACATATGTGCGTATAATACTGAACGTGGGTTGCACGCAGAACGTCTGCATTGATGAATCAGGCCCAATGTGTTAATTGTAACTGTGAAATGGAGCATCGGGAAACAATAACCCCCACCTCCGATCACCCAATCCCTGCCTCCGAGCTGCAGAAACCCCGCCTAGATTATCCCCCAAACTCCCGCTTATAGGTGGAAGTTCTCCCATTTCGGCAGAAGCTCCTCCCCCTTTGATGTACGTGATTCGGGGTTGTCCCGCCAGCCGGTTGAGAGACATGCAACTGTGCTGTACCCATACATGCTCAGATGATCAGTGTTGTCGCAGCTCCTCCTCCTTGAACTTCCCATGCACGCCAATAGGGTTACTGACAACACCCTGTTTGTATGACGAATAGCCCATCTCTACTGCAGCGCAGGGGGCATTAACAAATAGCATCCAGTGTTATTTAATTTTATTTAAATTTAAACATCACCCAAGCCTTAATTTTCAGTAGATTTATCCTTTAAGCTGTGATACTTCCATTTTTAAAGTGAGCGCTATAGACAATACTGTTGTAAAGCATGGAGAGAAGGAGCTTTTTGGGTCCATAATGTCATATTCTCTACAGCACTGAGCTGTTCTTTCCCAGCACACAGGAGCTGGCGATTTTTCAGTAAGATAAAGTAACCAGGGTGGACAAGATCAGTCTAGTGGCTCCTGGCTGATAACATTAAACATTACGATAGGCTGTATGTTTCTGATCAGAATGGAATCCTCTCTCTGTTAAAGGGATCAGCAATAATCCATCATTATTGGTTACCATTAGTCTCACTCTAGTCTGATTTTAGGAAACACGACAAATAGAAAACATGGCTAGAATCTGATACACACTTTATTGTACTTATACATAGACAGAAATAAAACATGTGTTGTTATTCAACATATCAATTAATGACTATTAATCTCCATAAATTAGAATGTTGCATTACTGTTGGTGGTAATATGATTCACCAATCAGATTGTTGAGACCGCCCACTGCACTGATTGGTGAATGGGCAGCACCAATCAGTGTGCCGCTGGGAATGATACTGTCATACCGAATAACTGTGCTGCCATCTGGAGGCTGCGGATGCTGTCCAACTGCTCCGACTGCATGTAAAAGCGATATTGGAGTGACCGGGCGGGATCCTCTGCCTGCCTATCGGTTTCCAGGCACAGCCACATAGAGTTTGGTCACAGACATCACGTCCTACCAAGGAGTGATCCTCCAAACACCCCCCTCTGGAACCACCACTGTTGACACCTGAGATAGGGCATCTCCCTATCTATCAAACCATACCTCCCAACATGTCTGTCCCCGGCAGCAGAAGAGGGGGGCGTGACCATGGTGCAAAGAGGGTGTGGTCACGGCACAAAGTTTGCGTGCCCACACCCTCAGATGCATTTTCAGTGCTGTAAAGTGCCAGGCTGCCCATTACATACCTCCCTTACCACAACATTCCCATCTGAAGGAAAAACATGTCCCTGGGAACTCTGTGCATGACCCAGAATGAGACTTATGCCAGTGAATGCAATAGCATGTAATCCATAGTCGCATACAAATGACACTTTCGACAGCCTACGATTTGAAGAATGGAACGGGGATGATAAGTGTTGTATGGATCTATGCAATTTACAGTAATGGCGAGCCGAGGTCACGGGCAGGCACATGCGTCCGACTCAAGTTCTGGGCGTTTCTCATGTGGTTTTTAGCCGTATCACTTGGTCCATCTACAGGTCAGGTGTAAGTGCCGACTGGTAGTGAGGACTGACACGTTTACAGGCCAGAACATGTGCTTGTAAAAATGTATTTCATGTACAGTACACATTATGAACATCCTGATATATGTATTTTATGTAAAAAAAAAAAAATACATATATTTTTACTAAAGTGCAAATAGTTTTAAATTTATTTTATAATATTTTCTGATGTGACTTTATACTGCACATCTGCATGTGCGTATTCTGCAGTTTGTTCTGTCTGTCTGCAGGCGGCAGGTAACGTATACCCAGAGCGCACATGTACTCAGATCGAAACTGAAACGTTCTTCTTGCACCTGAATACCGGCGGACGTGCTGCAAGTTACAGGCAACATCCAAAAACGTAACTTGCATTCGAATTACATTCCTAGATGAATAAGTCCTTTATTTGTACGGTCACATACAATGGAATGAATAGAGATGAACAGAGGCATAACTGCGAAACAGTGATGGGGCCTGGACCCCATTGCACACTCTGCTATCGCTATACTTACGCCATTGGAGTTAGGACAGTTGGGATAGTACTGGGAACACATAACGGCAAAACCTGCAAAATTTTGCTGCCATTTGCGGAACGAGGCGAATACTTTGCAGAACACTTTTGAATATGTTGCTCACCTCTAGTTGCCATAGTTTAATTGATGGCCAGAAAGATGACTCCCAGTTGACTTACTGACGGTTGCCAGAGAACATTGTGTGTTTTTTATTTAATGAGTGAACATGGGAACATCCCAAATTCCCCTCAGTTAAGTTCAGGGTCATTTGTGCCTTTGATTCTCCACTACCACAAATTCATCGACTTATATTTAACAATAAAAAAATATTTTAGTAACAATTTAAAAATATATATGACTGTACATTTATTTTTAAGCGATGAATTATGTCCCGGTTCTTTGTATACAGTAACAATGTTATTCTAACTAGCAATAAACATTGTGTGCTTTGTGTATACAGTCTGTAGATCTCGGCTGTGTCTATGTGCAGAATATAAGGCCGGGCTTCTTTAAATGCCTGCACAGTGTTCCTGCATCATATCCAATTGTGTTACACGGGTCAAAGGGTGTGCGTCTGTCACATGACAAGATGTAATTCAACATGACATATTGCAAGTAGAGATCTGTTGAAATACCTGGGTTTATTAGATTCAAATAGATGACCTCTGCTGAAAATACTTTTTTGACATATTGGTATTTTCCCCACTGACCGTGGTCTAACAAGATTTGATGTCATGTTGTGTTTCGTACTGTATGTAACGTGTTAGATTAATATGAGAGATATATGTTTTAAATGTTATTGCATTTTTATTTCTAGTTGAGACCGACAGTCAGGACTTTGATGCACATAAAGGGGCCGATGCAGAGCGAGTATTACTCCAGTTTGCCTGGTGTATCTTGTGTGAAATCACTCTCTGCATCCCTAGAAAGGGGGCGCACGCATCTGCGCCAGTGAAGAGTTGCGTGATTCTGGAGAGCTGGGACAGGGCACTCTATGTAGGGGCAGTACAGTAAGGCAGGTTCACGCAATTGCACATGGATGCAGGTTGGGAAATAGACTTATATACACCTGGAGACCTATATTATCTGCAGGTGGTCAGGGGCAGGTGCAAATAGCATATGATAGTGAGAACCACTTGTGATTGGCTGTTTGAGATTGCATTGCTCAGGGCTGCCCCCCTTCCCTCTATACATCCCCTCCCTCTACACAATACACCCCCTCCCTCTGCATAATACACCCTCCTCCCTCTACACAATAGATACCCCCCTCTACACAATACACCCCCCCTCCCTCTACACAATACAATACACCCCCACTCTACACAATACATACCCCCCTCTATACAATACACCCCTCTCCCTCTACATAATACACCCCCTCCCTCTACATAATATACCCCCTCCATCTACACAATACATACTCCCCTCTACACAATACAGCCCCCCCTCTACACAATGCATACCACCCTCTACATAATACACCACCCTCCTTCTGCACAATACATGCCCCCTCTGCACAATATATACCCCACTCCCTCTTCACAATAGATGCCCCCTTCTTCTTTGCAATACATACCCCCCTCCCTCTTCAATGTACATTCCCCCCTTCCTCTGCACAATACATGCCCCCAACTCAGTTACCTTGTTCTTGACGTGAGGAAGCGGCTCGCAGATACTGATAGATTGGGAGTGTGCCGCTCAGTGATGATGACCCCATGCCGAGTGCTTCCAGCCTTTCAGTGACTGGGAAATCCTGCAGAGTGGCTGCCAGGAGCACCGAGAGCAGTGGTGGGCAACTGGTGGCCTTGAGCCTTCGCTTGCAGCCCCTCAGCTGGCTGCTCCCGATCTGATTAGAATGGGGCAGCCCACTTACACATCTCGTGATGTTGGGTGGTCATGCTGCACAATGGAGGAGGAGGGTGCTCTCCTCAGTGTGGCTCTTTGGCAGGTTGGAGACAGCGATGCCCATCACTGACCTAGAGGATATTGACGATACAACACACAGTTACCAAAAAAATTGTCACAGCAACCAGAGATGTCTGAGTCTACCAGCAATAAGTGGTGTGGAGCAGATGCACATCTGTGAATCTGTGGTCACCAACCAGGAGATCAGTCTTGTGGAGGAAACCACAGATGCAAAGAACTATTCAAAGCTCACCTCCCGTACAATTACCTTTCCAAATCTTTTGAGTTTTCAGGTCTGTCTGGTAAAAGGGTTTCTGCTATGAGGTTGACGAGTCCATGCAAGGAAGGAAGTTTGTCTGGGGAGCCCAGTACACTATGGTGTAACCCCAAGTCAAAATAACTAGGGTTTGAGGTTACCATAGGGTTTAAAATGGGCAGACTAGAGGAGCCAAGTGGTTCTTACCTGCTGTCAAATGTTATGTTTCTATGTTTAGTTTTGGACAAACCACCCAGCAATGGATTCAAACCAAGTGTCGACAGTCACGTCTGAACCGTTTACGTTTATTGCCACAGGCCGCAAGAGTCACCAGACTGCGATCACCAACTTGGGACCTAGGAACACAAATTGATTGTATTAAAATGTGTTCAAGTCATTCTGAGACCTATGGGGAAACGTAACGGTTGTGACTGTTGACCGAGTGCCATATGCTTCATGTGTAAGCATTTCTCAAAGTCATAAGCACATGTCTTATTATGATAAAAACCCTTTATGATCAAGTAACAAGAGTGAGGCCAAGATGTCTGTGGTGACGTCTGCAATAGCTGTAGAGTGACCACAAATGCAGCTACTAGTATTTCCCTAGGAAACCTAGCAGTCCATATCTATTCTGAAATGACTTACCCGTAAATGAGACAAACGGCGACAGAACAGAGAAAATCCCGTCTTAACGGAATGATGCACATGAGGTCTCAGCGTGAAAAGGTTATTCTACATCAGTATTAGTGGAATGCATTGTGAAACATGTTCTCTATAAGTTCTTGTGAAAGAAAGTAATTGTGTACGTTCAAGATGAGAAGCCGGCAAGAGGGAAAAAAACAAAAATTTTGGAGAAACCAAAAATGTCTTCACCTGTGCCGAAATCTAATATGTCGTACCCTGACACTTACTTTGGCCCCTGCATGAGTGTGTAGAAGCTACGATATTACACAACACAGAGATTTTCCTTGTTTTTGGAAGCAAATGACGATACTGTGATAAGAACATTGGGACGGGCGATATACACTGTTTTTTTATTAACAATAATGTGTGCCAGGCAGCTGAATCTGTTTTAAGCAACGACAGAGAATTGACACATTCTAGGTCTCATGATAAGTTGAGCGCAAATAGCGTTCTTGGTGTACAATACATTCTGTTGCTTCTGCACAAGAGCACAAAGCCCATGTTCCGAAACTAGTGGTTTGTGAGTATACTCAGAGGTGTAAAACACGGATTAAACGCTAACAGCACAATTGCTGAGCGGAAAAAAATATTTTTCAGAAACAAACTATGAAACAAGATCTTTAAATGAGTGAATTATTGTTAAAAAAAGGCATTTAAACTATTATGTTTTACTTTAGGTTTTGTTTCTTACTAATTTCAATAAATGTACCTTAAAAGTGACTTTTCATGCCCTGAACACATATTTTTGAACAACTGTTTTGCTTGAACCAGTAATAAAAGATGTGTAAGTCCAGTTGTTGAAAATCTGTGCAGCACGGTGGCTTAGTGGTTAGCACTTCTGCCTCACAGCACTGGGGTCATGAGTTCGATTCCCGACCATGGCCTTATCTCATACTTACCAACTTTTTGAAGTTGGCGTCCGGGAACCTCATGGGGGAGGTGGACGTGCGGGGGGTGGGGCTCCAAAAATCGCGTCATTTTGAACCCGCCCCCGTGACGTAATCGCGTCATTTTGGACCTAATTCTGCCCACTTCACTAGGAAGTGGGCAGATGCGGGAGATTGCCATACTCTCCCGGGAGTCTGTGAGACTCACCCGAAATGCGGGAGTCTCCCGGACATTCCAGGAGAGTTGGAAAAGTATGCCTTATCTGTGTGGAGTTTGTATGTTCTCCTCGTGTTTGCGTGGATTTCCTCAGGGTGCTCTGGTTTCCTCCCACAATCCAAAAACATACTAGTAGGTGAATTGGCTGTTATCAAATTGACACTACTGTGTGTGAGTGTGTGTATATTAGGGAATTTAGACTGTAAGCTCCAATGGGGCAGGGACTGATGTGAGTGAGCTCTTTGTATAGCGCTGCGGAATTAGAGGCGCTATATAAATAAATAATGATGATGATAGAACTTTTGAGCTAGTATTGAGAATAGTCACCGATCAAAGGACATTCCCTTGTCTCAAAGGTGGGATCCTCCTCCATCAGACAAATCCAGTTCTCCCAGGACAATGCTGGGTTTTCTGATAATAAATCTGTTATTTAGAATTATTTATTTCTTTAATATTAATACTTCTACTGAATATTGCAAATTACTAGACTACCTCTTACTTGAGATAAGACCTCTGTCTGAAATTGCCTGTTGAAAACTCAGACACACACTGTTGCTGCCATTTGACAAATAGGTTGTGAACAACTGACCTTGCTTAGCGATATGTGTAACCATGGCAACAATCAGTAAAGCAACTCTTTTATTTCTTTGGTTAGAGATTTTGCTAAAAAAAAGGTCAGTTATTCACAACCTATTCACAAAATGACAGCAGCGTTGAGTTTTGAGTTTTCAAGAGGAGATTTCCCTCTTAAGTAGGGATGTGCACCGGCGACTTTTGAGGTCTCGTGTTTTGTGTTTTGGATCCGGATTTTCGTTATTTTTGAGGTTCGGATTTGTCTCGCAAAACACTTGACGAAAGGTCTCGGTTCGGATTTAAGGTATTGGATTCGGATTTTTTTTGAAAAAAACATAAAAAGTTTAAAAATCAAGTTTTTGGGCTTATTTTCACTCCTAGGCTATTATTAACCTCAATAACATTCAATAACAAGCATTTCCACTAATTTACAGTGTATTGTGAACACCTCACAATATAGTTATTAGTCCAAAACGTTGCAACAAGGTATCTTTCTGGACTGCGTAGAGGAGTGGGTCACCACAATATATATTAAAAACCCTGAACTTTTATGAATCGCACCAATAAATGTACCTGGACTGCGTAGAGGAGTGGGTCACCACAATATCTTAAAAACCCTGAACTTTTATGATTCGCACCAATAAATGTACCTGGACTGCGTAGAGGAGTGGGTCACCACAATATCTTAAAAACCCTGAACTTTTATGATTCGCACCAATAATTGTACCTGGACTGCGTAGAGGAGTGGGTCACCACAATATATTAAAAACCCTGAACTTTTATGATTCGCACCAATAATTGTACCTGGACTGCGTAGAGGAGTGGGTCACCACAATATCTTAAAAACCCTGAACTTTTATGATTCGCACCAATAATTGTACCTGGACTGCGTAGAGGAGTGGGTCACCACAATATCTTAAAAACCCTGAACTTTTATGATTCGCACCAATAATTGTACCTGGACTGCGTAGAGGAGTGGGTCACCACAATATATTAAAAACCCTGAACTTTTATGATTCGCACCAATAATTGTACCTGGACTGCGTAGAGGAGTGGGTCACCACAATATATTAAAAACCCTGAACTTTTATGATTCGCACCAATAAATGTACCTGGACTGCGTAGAGGAGTGGGTCACCACAATATATATTAAAAACCCTGAACTTTTATGATTCGCACCAATAAATGTATCTGGACTGCGTAGAGGAGTGGGCACTGGGCACCACAATAAAATATATAAAAAACCTTCAACAGATCTGCATTACACTACACATACGGCTGCTCCTCCATCCTCTCCATCATATACATGTTGGAGTTTTAGCGTGTGACAACCTCTTGTTTTTGATAATGTCAGTGCATTTGGAATATTTTTCAATTTGCCCCACACCACTGAATGTACTTTATCTATGATACGCAATATGCATCTATCTATCTTGACTGCGTAGTGTGGTGGCCCCGGTACACAATTTGGTACCGAGGCCACAATATAATTAAAAAACCCTCCACGTGTCGGAATTCCACCAAACAAGTATCTGGACTGCATAGTGGGGTGGCCCCGGTACCCAATTTGATACCGGGGCCACAATACCTCCTCCAAACATGCTACAGACAATTCGTCATTGAGAGACCCCAGACAGACAGGGTCGAAGTGTTATTGTTTGACTTTGTAAACCCAAAAAAATGTCCCTGTTGCACTTGCACATAGTCGTGCAATGAAGACTGACTTTTTCATTTAAAGGCACGATCTTTAAAGTGTCAGAAAGAGAGAGAAGACACAGGAGAGGAGAGTTGTAGCTGGGGACCTGGGGTGGAAGCTCCCAGGCTCCCCCAGCATTGCCTGGAAGTCTGAGCGTGGTGACTGAGCCAGGGCAAGGAATGTGTGCCCTGGATGAGGGGGAGAACTCCATGCCACTATAGTGAACCCAAGAGAGAGGGGGACACTGCACATGGAAGAGGCCCTGGAGTGAGGGCTGCTACAAGAGGCATGGTAGCTGTAGTGTCAGATCCTGAGGCTGAGAGTACACAGAGTGACGTGTCAGAGCACAGGAGACATTATCCCCGCAGAGGAGGGATGAGCTGCAGTTGAGAGGTATGTTGTTGAAATAGGACATGCACACTTTAACAAACCAATCATTTCAGCGACAGGGCCTACCAAACAACTTTGACTGAAATGATTGGTTTGTTTGGGCCCCCACACCAAAAAAGCTATTCATCTCTCCCTGTACAGACTAAACAGGCTCTACTGAGGCAAGATGTCGTCCTCATCCTCAACCTCTGATTCCTCTCCCCCTACAGTGTCTACTTCCTCCTCATCACACATTATCAATTCGTCCCCGCTGGACTCCACAACCACAGGTCCCTCTGTAGTATCTGGAGGGCAGTGCTGTACTTCATTGAGGAATTGATTATTCATTTTTATAAACATCATTTTTTCAACGTTGTGAGGAAGCAACCTCCTTCGCCGCTCACTGACCAGGTTCCCCGCTGCACTAAAAACTCTTTCCGAGTACACACTGGAGGGGGGACAACTCAGGTAAAATAGAGCCAGTTTGTACAGGGGCTTCCAAACTGCCTTTTTTTCCTGCCAGTAACAATATGGACTGTCTGACATGTCTACTTGGATGGTGTCAGCAAAGTAATCATCCACAATTTTTTCTATTGTCACAGCATCCAATGCAGCGAGAGTAGACATGTCTGCAATGGTTGGCAGGTCCTTCAGTCCGGACCAGATGTTATCAGCATCCCCGCCAGTGCCTCTTTTGGGAAAACTGAGCTTTTTCCTCGCAGCCATAGATGTGGAAGAAAATGAGGGTGGAGCTGTTGGCATGTCACGGTCCTCTTCAGAGGACAATCTCCTGACCAGCAGGTCTTTGCACCGCTGTAGACTTGTGTCCGCCGAAAACAGAGACACAACATACGCTTTAAACCGAGGATCGAGCACGGTGGCCAGAATGTATTCCTCTGACTTTAAAAGAGTGACCACCCTCGGATCCTGGCAAAGCGTACGAAGGGCTTCATCCACAAGAGCTACATGCTTGGTGGAATCGCAATGGTGTACCAGCTCCTCCCTCACTTTCTCCAGCTGCTTCTGCAAAAGCCTGATCAGGGGAATGACCTGACTCAAGCTGGCAGTGTCGGAACTGACTTCTCGTGTGGCAAGTTCAAATGGCTGCAGAACCTTGCACAACACGGAAATCAGTCTCCACTGCGCTTGACTCAGGCGCATCCCCACTCCTTTGCCTATGTCGTAGGTGGCTGTGTAGGCCTGAATGGCCTTTTGCTGCTCCTCCATCCTCTGCAGCATATAGAGGGTGGAGTTCCAGCGCGTCACAACCTCTTGTTTGAGGTGATGGCAGGGCAGGTTCAAGCTTTTTTGATGTGCCTCTAGTCTGCGGTAGGCACTGGCTGAATGCCGAAAGTGTCCAGCAATTTTGCGGGCCACCGCAAGCATCTCCTGCACACCCCTGTCACTCTTGAGGTAATGCTGCACCACCAAATTAATGGTGTGGGCAAAACATGGGACGTGCTGGAAATTGCCCATATTTAATGCCCGCACAATGTTACTGGCATTGTCTGACACCACAAATCCCCATGAGAGTCTAAGTGGGGTAAGCCACTGGGAGATAATTTCCCTCATTTTCTCTAATATGTTGTCAGCGTTGTGCCTCTTATTAAAGCCTGTAATGCACAATGTTGCCTGCCTTTGCATGAGCAGCCATTTTGTAGATGCTGCTACTGATGCAGCTGTTGCTGTTGCTGCGGAAGGGGATGCATCTACCCAGTGGGCTGTCACAGTCATATAGTCCTTCGTTTGCCCAGAACCACTTGTCCACATGTCCGTGGTTAAGTGGACAGTGGGTACAACCGCATTTTTAAGAGCACTGAGGACACTTGATCGTACTTCTCTGTACATTTTTGGTATCGCCTGCCTAGTGAAGTGGAATCTCGAGGGGATTTGGTACCGGGGACACAATACCTCCATCAACCCTCTAAATCCCACTCCACTGATGGCGGACACCGGGCGCACGTCTAACACCAACATTGCAGTTACAGCCGCAGTTATACGCTTTGCAATAGGGTGACTACTATCGTATTTGGTGGTCATGGCAAACGACTGTTGGACGGTCAATTGTTTGGTGAAAGACTTAGCGGTCTTACGACTTCCCCTCTGGGAAGATGACCGACTAACAGCAGCAACGGCAGCAGTGGCAGTAGTAGGCGTACCGCTGCAGGATTCCTCGGATGAATCCCGTATTGAGGAGGACTCAGTCTGGCTGCTGACTTGGGCTGCAGGACTGAATCTGATGGAGATTGTGGAGGAAGTTGACGAGGAGGGTGTTGCTGGTGTGTATCCAACTGGACCACGGGATTTAGGTGTCCCTGTACCGATGAGGGTCCTAGCCCCAGTTCCTGAACTAACCACTGAACTATGAAGGTTATTCAGGTGACGTATAAGGGAGGATGTTCCTAGGTGGGCAAGATCCTTACCCCTGCTTATTTGAGCTTTACATAAGCTACATATTGCCATACATTGGTTGTCTGGATTTGGATAAAAATAACTCCAGACCGAAGAGGTGCATTTTTTGGTCTTCTGACCAGGCATGACGATGGGCTTTTTCATCCCATGGACATCAGCTGTTTCCCCCCCTGGTGCCTCATTTACAATAACCACATCACCATCCTCATCATCAAGTTCCTCCACAGCGCCAGCTACATCATCAATAGCCTCCTCCCGAGCCACCTCTTCCCGTACAGTGATGGGAAGGTCAGGCTTGACAACCACCAACACCCTTGGACTCGCCTTGGGGATTTGTGATAATTTCTCTTTAGAAGGCAGAGTTGTTTGCTGTTTTGTTGCTGACAGCATAACTCTCTTCAATTTTTTGTAGGGGGGGGGAGGAGGAGGAGGGCTAAGATCCGTGGGTGAAGCTGAACCACTAGTCATGAACACGGGCCAGGGCCTAAGCCGTTCCTTGCCACTCCGTGTCGTAAATGGCATATTGGCAACTTTACGTTTCTCCTCAGATGATTTTAAGTTTCTCTTTTTGCTACTTTTTCTTAACTTGGGCTTTTTGGATTTTACATGCCCGGTACTACGAGATTGGGCATCGGGCTTGGAAGACGACGTTGATGGCATTTCATCGTCTATGTCATGACTAGTGGCAGCAGCTTCAGCATTAGGAGGAAGTGGGTCTTGATCTTTCCCTACTTTATCCTCCAAATTTTTGGTCTCCATTATATGTAGCACAAGATACTGCAGAATGTGTGAACTTGGTAATATTGCAGTACCAATGGACTTATACTGCTGGATTGGTTTTGCAAATTTGGTTATAATTATTATTTTTTATTTTTTTTTTAAATTTTTTATTTTTTTTTACTTTTTTCTTATTTTTAAAAAACTTGGGAATAGTGGGGAAATAACTATGCCCTTAGAAGCACAGAGCACAGGACACAGCACCACTGGACTGAACAGGACACGGCACAGGACCCAGCAGCACTACGGAACTCAGCAGGACAGAGCACAGGACACAGCACCACTGGACTGATACTGCAGAATGTGTGAACTTGTTAATATTGCAGTACCAATGGACTTATAATGCTGGATTGGTTTTGCAAATTTGGTTATAATTATTATATTTTTTTTTTTTTTTAAATTTTTTATTTTTTTTTACTTTTTTTTTATTTTTTAAAAACTTGGGAATAATGGGGAAATAACTATGCCCTTAGAAGCACAGAGCACAGGACACAGCACCACTGGACTGATACTGCAGAATGTGTAAACTTTGTAATATTGCAGTACCACTGGACTTTTACTGCTGAATGTGTGAACTTGGTAATATTGCAGTACCAATGGGCTTATACTGCAGGATTGGTTGTGAAAATTTTGTGGTAATTAAAAATTATTAAAGTAGTTTTTGGTATTTTTTAAAAAAACTTTTTTTTATTTTTTTAAACACAGGGGAATATTGGGGAAATAACTATGCCCTTAGAAGCACAGAGCACAGGACACAGCACCACTGGACTGAACAGGACACAGCACAGGACCCAGCAGCACCACTGACCTCAGAAGGACAGAGCACAGCACACAGCACCACTGGACTGATACTGCAGAACACAGCACAGCACAGCACAGCACAGCACAGCACAGCACTAAACAGCACAGCACAGCACAGCACTAAACAGCACAGCACTAAACAGCACAGAACTAAACAGCACAGAACTAAACAGCACAGAGGACCACCTAACACACCCTCCCTCTACCCTGATCAATGCCCGAGTGAAGATGGCGGCGACTAGCGGGGAATTTATAGGATCCGAGTATCGCGAGATCCGACAACGGGATTATGAGTCAGAGCCTCAGTTTCACTTTTGAATTTGGCGCCAATACCCGGATCTGTCTCGGATCCGACTCGGATCCGCAACGTTCGGGTGGGCTCGGATTTCAGAAATCCGAGTGCGCTCATCCCTACTCTTAAGTGCTATTTCAACGATCAGAAGTTGTTCATCAAGCTATAGTGATCTTAATTCAGTTAAAATAAGTAGATATATACTGTATGCTGTACAGAACTAGTGGACGAATTAAAAAAAATATAATAAATAGTAAATTAAATCCTGCTGAATTTCGGTGTATAATAATATTAGGTTATAATTTTCTCAGTATGTTTATCTCATGTAATCAATTATAATGTGAGCTTATAATGCTTGTCCATCATTGATTATTCCCTTCAGGTTTCGTTAAAAATAACCGATAGGACAGCTCTTAAACTGTACTAACACTGTCAATACACCAGGACTTGGGTAACTATTACATCGAGGCAGGATAGCATATATTGTATAACGCTGCCTCTGCTTAGAATGTTTATTTCCACTTGTGCCAGGGAAATGTGGCTTTGGTTTGAGTATATTCTTGTGTGAATTTATACCCCCAGTGGGGTTATCGACTTAACACCTATATTGTCCAAGTCTCCATACTAAATATATTTTTAACATATTTAATGGGGTTTGCATTTATATTTGGAAGTTGTTTTGTAACATTTTAACAAATGATATCAATTTGAAACAGGTTCCAAACATTTCCAACAACACAGAGACCACTTTGTGAAAGCAGAAAAATTGTGGTCAATGTGGTGACACAGTGGTTAGCATTGCTGCTCAACAGGGGGTTATGGGTTGAATCCCGACTGATGTGGAATTTGTATGTTTTACCTGTGTTTACATGAGTTTCCTCCGTGTACAGATTCCTCCTACAGTTCAAAAACATACTTGCAGTTGTGTGTGTGTGGTAGGAAATTTAGATTGTTAGCTCCAATGGTGCAGGGACTGATATGAGTGACTGCATATTCTCTGTACAGTGCTGTGTAATATGTAGGCACTATATAAATTATTATTAATCTTTACTTACAGGGCGCCACATGATTTCCGCAGCGCCTTACAGAGGGCAAACAACAAGACAGTACATAGTATAACAGTACAGTACAGTACAGTAAACAAATAACACTACAACTCTCAGCACAGCTACTGGGGTACAAGCTGTATATTCAGCGCAGGCTGAAACCTGTGCCCATTAGTGTGGGCACAACTAACAGATTTAGAGCCACTGAAAGAGGTGCAGAGACAATGGAGGAGAGGAGTCAATGGGTAGAGAGCCCAAGGAGGAGGTGGGCAGTGTAGCTGGTGAGCAGAGGTTATATGTAATGAGAACAGGAGGGAAGAAGGCCCTGATCACTAGAGCTTACAATCTAAAGGGAAAGGGGCAGACAAACGGTTGACACATGGGGGTGAGACAATGAGGGATGAGAGAGGGTGAAGTGTACTATATGGTGAAGTGGTGAAACTGTCAATGACAGTTCTAAGCTACATAGGGTAGGGGATAGTCTAGTAGAACAAGGGAGATAGTTCTGCTGGTGGGGGGCAGCTTGGGAGAAATCTTGTATAAGGGCGTGAGATGTGGTTACCAGAGTGGAGGAAAGGCAACAGTCATTGGCTGACCGGAGAGGGCAGGAGGGAGTATGTATGGAGATGAGGTTAGAGATGTAGGACGCAGTGGAGTTGAGAGGGCCTTGTACATAGGTTGAGAAGTTTGAAGAGGATTCTGTAGGGGTAGGGGAACCAGTGTAAGGTTTGGAAGGAGGGGAGGCAGATGTGGAGCATCGAGAGAGGAAGATAAGTCTAGCGGCAGCATTAAGTGTAGATCGAGGAGGAGCGAGATGAGATCAGGGGGAGGCCAGTCAGGAGAAGGTGGCAGTGGTAGAGACCACGAGTGACCAGTGAGTGGAGAAGAGTTTTGGTGGCATCCTGGGAGAGGACGGGTTTGATACCGGCAATGTTGTAGAGCTGGAAGCGACAGGATTGGTTGAGAGATTGAATGTGAGATTTAATTGAATTGTTTATCTTAAAAATAAACAATAATAATAACAGACACATGTGAGGAAGTAAATGTGTGGAATGGAAAACATTACAATAAACCTTGAAGTATTTTAAAGGGGTTGTCCCTGCATCTTCTCCCAAAACCCTTCCTTTATCCCTCCAACCTAATCCTGTGCTTCTCAGCAATATATTAATATAATCAGACAGAGTTATGATATGACCACCCTGCATTGGGGAATTTCTGTTCTCTGTATCTGTGTACAGAATCATTTGGAATCGATACTTGTAACACTAATCAGTGGGATGGAGAATCCCGACCTCCTCCCTGTTCACACTTTAGTCCACTAATCTTCCAACCACAGTCGCCTGGGCTGAATTATATAACAGGCGGTAAAGACTTTCTCTTATGTCAATGAGATCAGATTACTATACCAGGAGAATAAATTGGAAAAGTGGAAGTGAACTATTAACAAACTGTGAAAAGCAGTCCAGTTGGCAGGTATGAGAATACTTAATTGTAGGGAAACACTTTGGCTGCGGTTAATATCCCATGTCTATGAGCGAGACGATTATTACACATATTATTTTACAGGCTGATGGAGAGTTTCGGTCACAGCGCTACAGCCCAGCAGAGTTACGATGTCATTTTGTCATGAATTAAGGGAGGATTAGGTTCAGTTTATGTAATTATACATGTCTATCAATGTAATTACTGTAGTCAGTGCACTTAACCACTGAGCCCTATAGTGGAGAGACAAGACATAGTTACCTTGATGTGGGACAACAGGCCATGTTTTGTGAACATGTGGGATAATTAGTTTAGATGACATTGTGCTTGCGATCTTTGCTACAGGACCTGTGGATCAACGTGAAGCTATGCTATGCCCACACTGATTTTTTGGAGGGGGTTTGCTGACCATGATGGAGATCACAAACAGTTTGGGAAAATGTAAATTAAATAGCACAGAATGAGCAAAAGCTTTACGCAATATTCCAGTTATTGTAAATGTTGTTACTTACCTGTTGTCGAGGGTGTGAGCCAAAGGACCAAAAGAAAGCTGGAATCTCCCTGATTGTGGCTTCCTATTGGTCCCGTCAGTCGCACCACGTAAGCAGCGTCAAACAGCAACTGGCTCTTGCTTAGGAAAAACGTTACATGGAGCTGACCCCGGGGCTCCAGCGAGGGGAGTGGTGGGCAGGGTGATTTTTTGGAGAAAATATGTAATGCAATGTATATCATTCCCCCTCTGACCTGTACTTTTCTATTCTTCTTCTGACTGTCCTGCACCATGTCTCGGATCACCTGTTTTTATCTCTAGATAACTTAAAATTATCTGTTGGTGTGGGCTGTCTCGTGGGCAGATGATCATGTGGAGCTAAAGTCACATGATCATTAAGAGCCAATGTGGTGAAACCTGACAGACTTCCTGCGGTCTGACATTCTCAGAAGCTCAGCCAGCATTCTCCTGTTAGCAAATGGGATGTTTGAACTCTCATTAATACCCATAAATATTTATAGCTGCCCAGAAGATGAGTATCTTTATATACACATGTACAGGGGTGAAAATAGAAGAAATTGTCCAGCTATAACACAGTAAATGGAACATAAGTATATATATATATATATATATATATATATATATATAAATATATATGTGTATATATTAACACGTCTCTCTAATGTCCAATTAGTTGTAGGTAACAGTAACACACCATTTCTAGAATTAGATATGATTTTATGGTTATTTTATATTTAATTCCTTACCACACTGCCCCTTATAGAAAAAGAATTCTGCAGCATATATTCCCACTCATGGCAAATTATTTCATGATGAAGTCAATGGATATTCACAGAAATATGGTAATGTGTAGTGAGTAACTACTAACTGTTTTTCTATTCAATCACACCTTATTTAGGCAGTCAAGGGAGAAATTACATATTACACTGCTCTATAAAAACTGTTATGGAAAAGATACCTATTTAGGAAATAACAATTATTTTCATTGTTTTTGTCTATAATTTCCAGAGGACATAGACCATATGTTCATCATATTAATGTACCACACTTTGTAATTGCTTGGCATTATTTAATTATCAGGAAACAAAATAATTAAATTCCCCCGGAAATAATATTAATATCAACAAATATTGTTCCCAAATGAAGTGCACAATTTTCATGTTTTGCTTTATTGCAGGCATGGAAAATGCATCTTTTTCCCGGTGTTCCTCTCTGTTCAGATATAATTTGACAATATTACTTGCATCTTGATGCTGAGCAGACCAGGAGCAGTGAACAGGTTTGCACAGTCAGATTGATAAACGGATGCTAAGCCGATGTGACACGGCTGCTATGACTGAACCAGAAAAGCAGGTCAAGGTTAGAAGGAGAAAGTGTGGTTCTGTCTCGTAGCCCAGAGCAACAAAGGACCCACGTGGGGCGGGTTTCGGGCAAAAGGAAATATATTTTTTTGGTTAAAAAGAACGGGATCCATTTGTAGAAATTAATTTTAACTACTGCTGCTCTGTTCCTCGCTGAATACATTAACAAATCTAGTCTCAATAATAAAAGTATTTTCTTGCAGTTGTGTTTATATAGCACCTATAGGAAGTCGATATTGGTCATCATCATCTATTTATATAGTGCTAGTAATTCTGCAGCGCTGTACAGAGAACTCACTCACATCAGTCCCTGCCCCATTGGGGCTTACAGTCTTATTCCCTAACATACACACACAGACAGACAGACAGACTAGGGTCAATTTGAAAGCAGCCAATTAACCTACCAGTGTGTTTTTGGAGCATGGGAGGAAACCCACGCAAACACAGGGAGAACATACAAACTCCACACAGATAAGGCCATGATCGGGAATCGAACTCATGACCCCAGTGTTGTGAAACAGAAGTGCTAACCACTAAGCCACGATTGGAAGCACATGTGGAATGTTCACTCTGCGGTCTTAGAACTCAGGTCTATTACAAATGTGTGTCCCCAACATTACTTGTGCTCTGACTGTAGCAGGGAAGTGGTGATTGCCACTAGGAAGGAGAACTACCGGGGCACCCGAGCTTGGCACGCCCTTATTGTATATTGAGTGCGTGCATACGACCCAGATCTCTCTCCGTTCTGCCCCATAGGCTGTAGTACGGGACATTTGTGCCCGAAGATGAATTGGATGTTACTGCGATCACTGGCGTACGCTCCGCTACTGGGCGTGTGCAGAGAGATTTTACGCAAAGTACGGCACATATCAGCAATTACATTCCTTAATGAAATCCGGCCACTGTGTAAATATTTGGTATAGTTTGTGAAAGTTTAACATTACAGCATAGCAAGCATTGCTACATATGCTTTACATTGCTATAGTGTTTTTACTGCTATTTGTTGCGTGTTTGTTTATTCTTATGTGATTATTGCATATCTGCGCACCTACTTTTGCTGTTAGGCTATTGAAAAGTTCCCAGTTAAGATATATGACAAAAAGAATGTTAGGAAATATAAGAACTTTTTAATATCATCACCATTTATTTATATAGCGCCACTGATTACGCAGCGCTGTACAGAGAACCAACATCAGTCCCTGCCCCATTGGAGCTTACAGCCTAAACTCCCTAACACACACACAGAGATAGAGAAACTAGGGTCAATTTGATAGCAGCCAATTAACCTACTAGTATGTTTTTGGAGTGTGGGAGGAAACCGGAGCACCTGGAGGAAACCCACACAAACACCGGAAGAACATACAAACTCCACACAGATAAGGCCATGGTTGGGAATTGAACTCATGACCCCAGTGCTGTGAGGCAGAAGTGCTAACCACTGAGCCACCGTGCTGCCCCAAATATGTTAAATAACTATAGTGCCAAAAAATGTTTTCCTTTTTTTACAGTAACTATGAATGAGATGAGTAAATTGACTTAAGCTTTGGAAACAGCTGTTTTACTAAGGTGTGACTCTTCGGTGATCTTAAAAATCGCTTTTGCTTCGTTTTTCTGCACTTTGTTTGTAAATCCGTATTATGCGGAATTTATAGTTTACGAGTAGAACTAGGACGATGATGGACTGTACCTTCTGCTGTGTGGTGTGGTTGGTGTAGGGACGCTTACGGACAATTCTATAGGCAAAACGCGTTAAGTTTCATGAAGAAACGTGTAAGGAGGTGAATATTTCTGGGGAAAGGTTTGAATATTGTGCTCACCTTTACACTGCAGCTGGGATTATAATGAACACCCACCCAGGTGTTCTGCAGGTATTTGGGGACATACCATTTTTTTGGTTCCCTGCCTAATGATGGAAGCCCTACTTATCCTCTTTGGAGGTGGTGGGGGACAGTATATTAAAATATGTCCTTTGGGTGAGTTGTGACTACAATTTCCACAACAGAGTCACAGTTTCTCTACGCCTAGCCTAAAATTGAAATAATACATTTTTTATTTACTGTAACTTCTGAGTCTGGGAACTTGGTCAATATCCTGAAGTGTACTGAGAGATAAACTGTAGTTGCCTGTTAGCCAAAAAGAGAACTGTTAGCCCAAAATGTTGTCCATTGCGTCAATAATAACAGCACAATGCTAGAAATACTTGTATATAGTCAACATAATCAACATATTAAAATAATTCCTAGGGACACTTTACTACTGAGTCAGTGCATCCAAGCGCATTGTCCTGTCTCGATGGATCTTGGTGCACTGCTATTCCCAGCATGCCGTGTTTATTGAACCTGGTTATAATATCATTTGTGTACATTTTAAATCTTCAACATCAATAAGTATTAACCTATTAAGAATAGGTATAGATAGTGACAAATGAATAATGTGCAGGCGAATAGGAAATGTATTGTGCAGGGACATTTTCAAGAACAACACTTTCCAAGGACATATCCTCTATACCTGGGACCGTCCCAGGAAATGATGGCAATTGGCAGCTCTGAGCATTCAGCCATATTGCTGGAGACGTGTACAAGGAGACAGGAAGGAAATGTTATCTACAATCTAATAGATGAAAGCAGAGCTACATGTACTGGTGCACACTGCTAGGGTCCAATGATCCTTGACGTGAGCAGTAGAAATGCTGTTAAAAGTGAACTCACTAGAGATGAACAAAATGTTTTGGCAAATTTCAGGTTTCCATCAATACCGGTGTTTCGCTGCCACTGAACCGCTCAGCTGAGGTCACACTCAAAAGTTTCGGAATTTTGAAACAATGTTGACCTTCAAAAAGTAGTTTTTGACTAAAATTGCCTCTTCGTTTTTTTTAAGACAACTTAACAAATGTTTCAATCCTCAAAATGTCATTTGACTCCCTTTATCTTCATGATACATATATACTGTCTATTTAAAAAAACAACTACATTTTTTTCAGTACAGTTATTTAACATATTGCAACTTTCTTATATTTCCCAACACTGATTTTGTCATGTATCTTAGCCGGGAACTTTAAAACCAGGGGCCTGATTCATTAAGGAAAGGAAAGTAAAATAAAATTGAGTAACTTTGCACCTTGGCAAAACCATGTTGCATTGGAGGGGGAGGTAAATTTTAAATGTGGGGACAGATTTATAGCTGGGGTAGGACATGTCCTACATCAACTTTAAATGTCAGTGTAAAAATAAAGCTATCAAGTATCTGTGTGCTACATGAAAAAGCAGCCAGAATTTAACTTATGTCATACTTGCCAACTTTTCCTCGTTGGCTTCAGGGAGATCCCGGAGGAGGTGGGCGTGTGGGGGCGGGGCTTGATGGATTGCATCATTTTGGCAATGCCCCCTAAATGGTTGTCACAATTTTGGCCAATTGCAGTGGGGGGCGGGGCTAAGATGACGCAATATTTGCGTCATTAAGCCCCGTCCTCGCCACTTATCTATTGCGGGGGCGAGAACCAGTAGGTTGCCCTGCTCTCCTGGGAGCCCTACCAGAAATGTGGGAGTCTCTAAGACATACCCGGAGAGCAGGCAACTATGCGTTAAAGAAAAGCAGCTAATGAATCTCTAGAGACTGAAGTGTCTTTTACATTTCTGTCTCCATTACAGAAGTCATGTTATCTTACCTGTTAGTCTTTGATTAAATCTTGGTCTCCATGAAAATGGCCACCTCCATAGGCATCAATACATGGACAATTTCTGAACTATGTCATCATGCCACAGATGGCGAAGTCAACCACGTCTTGTACTGGCTCAGCATCAGGGAGAATACCAGACTCTTCAGGGAGTGAGGGAGATCACCCCTATTTCAGGGAGTCTCCCTGACATTCAGGGAGAGTTGGCAAGTATGTCTTATGTGCAAAATAATAAACTAATTTGCACCCCTTGCATTGTAACATGGCTTTACTTTTTTTTTACCTACGAAATCAACAAGAAGTGGATGTGAAGATAGGTGGGATGATGACTACGGGGGTGTAGTTCTGTCCTGCTCTACTAGTCAGGACGCTGCAGGATACGTCCAATACATATGTGGAATATAAACTCACAAGGAACGTAGAGAATTAAAATAAATCTAACTAATTGTCTATGTTAATAAAAGAGTCATTATTGACAAAATATTAAAATATAAAAAAGTGGGTATTTTTTCCGTCAAATACATTTTTATGATGTAATTAATGTCTACCGTATATAAAATAATTCCTTTATTATTTATTTTGTTTTTATTTTTTCTTGCTACTGATTGCAAACACATGTTATAGCATGCGTACACAGCCATCATCACTAGTAATCGACTAGACCAGTAACTGAAGCAAGAGATACGTCCGAGAAACAAGTACCTGAGTGATGGCCAGAGCTTGATTTGGACACTGTTGCATGCGGTGGAGATTGGCACGCCTTTTCTGTACATTGATTATGGCAAATGCCCTTTCCCCACCATGCTCCCTCCCTGAAATCATAGGCTGTAGTAAGTATCCTTTGCACTCAAAGATGAATTGAATTTGGCTGCGTTCTGTGATGTATGGTCCGGTGATATCACAGATTGTATCCAGCCATGAGATATGAACTACAGGAACAATGGTATCAACCTGTCTACTTAATGATCTTGCTAATGCTCTGATTGGCTGCAGCTTTGTGTAGATTCAGGAATAGAATTTTGATATGATTGGCTGCGGGTTGGTCTAGATCTGCGAACATGCCAAAGCTTTGATAGGCTGCGGGTTGGTTTAGATCTACGAACATTCCAAATCTTTGATTGGCTGCAGGTTGGTCTAGACCTGCGAACATTCCAAAGCTTTGATTGGCTGCAGGTTGGTCTAGACCTGCGAACATTCCAAAGCTTTAATTGGCTGCAGGTTGGTCTAGACCTGCGAACATTCCAAAGCTTTGATTGGCTGCAGGTTGGTCTAGACCTGCAAACATTCCAAAGCTTTGATTGGCTGCAGGTTGGTCTAGACCTGTGAACATTCCAAAGCTTTGATTGGCTGCAGGTTGGTCTAGACCTGCGAACATTCCAAAGCTTTGATCGGCTGCGGGTTGGTTTAGACCTGCAAACTTTCCAATGCTTTTGATTGGCTGGTTTGTACGCTGTGTACACTGAGATTGGCACACCCTTACTGTACATCGCCTACAGGCTTAGCAGACTATAGACCAATGGAGGAAGTGAGGCCTTCACACAGGACATCGGTAAGTCAGCTGGAGAGTCCGGCATGCGGCAGTGTGCGTGAGAACAAGCTTTATAGTGATCAAGGGGCCAGGAGCCTAATGAAACATCACCTGACCCTGCTACTGATGTCAGTTATATGAGGGAGCATTGTGGCTCCATCAAACATGACATGACACTGCTAGAAGGAGCTGGACTACTTTGTTTGTGTGAACCATTGATAAAAGAATTGTTCAAAATTTAACATTTTCCCAAAATGTCAAACTGTTCTGCGCACAGAGCCATGAGAGCTTCACTCATCTCTATACATTACTGTGAGATACTTTAGCTATCGTCATGGTGTGCTGATTTTAGTTGTTTGAGTGCAGTTTCCTCTAATGGACCGAGATAAATATTTCTCATACTTGCCAACATGGGCAAGATGATTCCTCGGAGGTCTTGGGTGCAGGTGGGTGTGTGGGGGCGGGGCTCAAAGAATTGTTTCATCAGCTCCACCCCCAAAATGGACATCACTACTCGGAACCAATAAAAACAGGGGGCGGGGCCACGACAACGTGCACATGATGTCAATAGGCTTCGCCCCCTCAGTTTAGTATACACAGCCGACCAGGATCAGGGAGAATTGCATGCTCTTCCCGGAGTCCGGGAGAACTCCCAGAAATTCGTGAGTCTCCCGGACATTCCGGGAGAGTAGGCAACTATGATATTTATATTGTGTATAAATCCATTGAAGTAAGCAGATCCCAGCTTCTCACCTGGTCTCTTGAACCCATTCCTTCCATCCTTATTTTGTCTCCTCGACATTTCTCCCAATGTTAACATTTCTCTTTAACTTATCTCTTTCCACTGTCATCCCATCACCTTCCTTTAATATTCTTTCATCAAACCCATGTTTAAAAGTCTCTCTCTGGACCCTTCATCCCTTTTAAACTATTGCCCATAATCACTACTTCCCCTGTCATCTAAACTACTTGAAAATCATGTTCCTTTGAACCTGTCGACATCTTTTCTCTAGATTCCTACTAAATCTTCTACAATCTGGTTTCAGTTCTTATTATTTCACAGAAACAACCCTTACATATGTAGCCCATGACATCCACAAAGCAAAATCTAAAGGCTCCATACTTTTCTACTTGATCTATCAACAGTTAATCGATCACAGTCGATCAATCTCTGTTTCTCCAAGCTCTTGTTTCTTTGGGTTGGGTATTTCCATGTCTTGTACTATTTTGCATCTCCTCCAATTTCTCTGAATGGTTATTGATGCCCATTGGAGATTTACCTCCTTTCCATTTGCTCTCTCTGTCATTGTACCACAGTACTCTGTCCTTGATCTCCTCTTCTTCTCCACTTATACATACAGTCTTGGCCAGCTAATTCACTCATTCATTCACTCATATCATCTGTATGGTGATTACACTCAATTCCAATGCACAGCTTCTGATCATTAGTTCATGTTATATCATCTCACTGCTTAAACCTCAACTTGGATAAATGTGAACTTGTATTTTTTCCTGCTTCTAAATATATTTCCTTGCTTGATATAGCAATCATTATGGGTAACACTTCAATTACAGTTGTATGAAGCCCAGAAAGTTTTATGGGCATATATACATGTGAAAATCCTTGAACATTGCTTATTGGCATCTTTACATTCCATTCACTGTTATTGGGCTAATTATTCGGGGGGCCTAAAGTATTCTGAGAATTTTGGGCAAATCTGGACCATTTCATGAACGTCTGAACCACTGAAATTTGTAGAAAATTTCTGATAACAGGAGATGATTTAATACCCTCCGTGTATCTAAAATATTTTTTAGGGCTGGTGATAATGTTAAGGGTAAAGTAGTGTGAGATCCTCAACTTCTAGAACCTCTTCACGAGATGTTCACCTTTAGCAGGCCACTTTCCGAGAAACTAGTTATGTTCCACTCAGTTGCCCCCAGGACTTAAGTTCGGGTAGTAGTAGTTGTTGGTCCAATACTTGCCCGGTGGAGTGGACGGAACTTGGTAGGAGGTAGTGAGCAACCAGGATATTGTTGGCAGAACTCAGAGGCAGGCAGGCAGGCAGGGGTTAATGTAGAGCAGTCTGGTACTTATCTGATGGTGTGGAGCTCACAGTAGCAGGTATTGAGCAACCAAAATATATTTGGCAGAACTCAGAGTCAGACAGGCCAGGGTTAATGCAGAGTAGTTTGCACTCACCTATTGGAGTGGACAGCTCACAGTAGCAGGTAGTGAGCAACCAGAATGTATTTGGCAGAACTCAGAGTCAGACAGGCAAAGATCAGGCTTAGAGAAGACAGCAGAATCCTTAAAACAAGCCATGGGTCAGGGCAGGTAGAGATATGAGACCAACTCCATTTAACAAAGTCAAGAGTCAGGAGTAGAGAAGACAGAAGATTCCTTAGAACAATTGGGGTCAAATACAGAGAACAGAACAGGTCAGAATACAAGGCACATTAAGTCAAGCAGGAACTATCACCAGCATTGGTATGCTGCCAGAAAGAGGTTTATAAAGACAGCAGCATCAATCAGAACTGCAGGATGATTAGCTTCATGAGTGTGGTAAGAAATAGCACAGTTGCCAGCCTGGGAGCTGAAGAGTAGCTTGTTGCTATTTATCTAGCAACTAGCTGAACTGCAGGGTTGCAACAGTAATGCATAGCTGACAGCTCAGATAAACAGGAGAGATCCTATTTCTCATATTAGATTTGCCCATCTCTAATTCAAATCCTTCCTTGTCACCAAGCATGTTGTTTAGGCGTACTTAGTTTTATTCTGCACTCTCATTCTCTCATCATATTCATCTACAGCTTCAAAACATTTCACACTTGATACAACTAAATTATTGGTGCACGCTCTAATCCTTTCCCAGCTAGTCTACTGCAACACTATGTGGTCTACCACTGAACAGACTGATTCAACTCCAATATGTTATGAATTCTTTAGCTCAAATCATGCACCTTTTCTTCTGCTCCTCAAGTGCTACTTTTCTCTGTCAGTCTCTATACTGAGAGAGGCAGCCTATCTCACACAGGATACAGTTCCAAATTCTAGTAACCTACAAAGCTATCATCAATCACGTATTTCCTTTTGTCTCTTCCATAGTGTCCAGGTATTCCCTGAAATGTAATTTGTGCTCCACACATGACCTACGTCTTTGATCACCTCTTCTCACTCATGTCTCCAGGACTTCTCTTGTGCTGCACCTAGTCTCTAGAACTCTTTTCCTCATGCCACCCAGGGCCTGAGTCATTATGGCGCATACTGAGCAGATTGTGCGTTTGTTATAAACTGCACGTATCTCGGCTCCGCGTACTCCCGAAGTCTACAAGGAACAGATCTCAAGATACATGTGGTGATGACTACCGGTGTAGGTATACTCTGCTGCACCTGACCAGGCACTGCAGAGCACATACAATACATGTGGAATATAAACTCACAAAACACTGCACAGAAATAAAATATTAAGCAATTCATATTACCTGTCAATAATATAGTCATTTATGATTAAACATGAAAATAAAAAAACAAACAAACAAAACATATTTTTTAGGCTAGCTCTATAGCTTGTGCAAGAGATACAGCAGAGAATGAAGCAATTTTGAGACGGCCAGGGATTGATTCGGACGTGGCTGCGGGCTTGGAGCTTGGCATGCCCTCACGGCAAATAGACAATGGCCAAACGCTCCTTCCTTGTCCCGTTTGCTGACCCAAAATCGTAGTCTAAAGTATGTGTCCGTTGCATCCGCACACGCAGCGGGCAGGGCTGTGTTCACGGCCGTATCTCCCAGTTCTGGGTATGCGCAGAGTGATTTTCCGTACGATACGCTCAAGCTCGGCAGATACGTGCCTTAGCGAATCAGACCCACAATCTCTATGCTTTTGACACTCCATTAAATACATCTTATGGCTGGACCCCGTGATAACTCACTCTATTAACCTGATCTACATAACTTTTCACAACGCAGTTTTATATACAATATACATTATGTCTGCTCACATTTAAATCACCTTTTCTTTCTATTCCTTCCACTTTAATGGTAACATCTGTCAGCAGAGGTTTCATGTAAATGTTAACATTCCGTTCCGGAACACGTTGGTGCTTTATAAATAAGTATTACTGATAACAATACATAGACAACAATAGCGCACACAACGTTTAGTCTACTGATTCATAGCAGGAAAGTCATTGATCATTGTACATATATCTTTTAAATGATATATGTGTCATCAAATCTAGAACCATTATAAAAGCAGAAATAAATTGTAGTCATATCCCTGCTATAAATGCAACTTTTTTTTTAAATACAAATGCAGCCGTTCCTCGCTGTATTTATTTAAGGTAACACCACCATCAGGAAAATGATGGACAATGTTTCCACACGTCAGCCCAGCATGCAGCCTATAATAAGCTCAGTTGCCAATCTCTCCTCAACCGCTTTCTAAGCATCCCTTCAGGCTGCAGAGGGAATAGGGGGTCGTGCAGCTAATTCCCAGCCTCGGATCTCACCACGTCACCCAGATGAGTACAGCAACCTGCCGTTCTCTTACCAAAGGCTTATATTTCCACCTCCAGCTACTCTGGTGGTTGCACCCCCTGAAGGGGTATGTGTCTTATAAATACTTAAACACCGGGGATTATACACCTCCATACAGAGACACCCCCATAAATACATATTCAAGCACATTGACACAATAACTTTCCAAGCCAGTGTAAGCTGCACTTCAGGCTGAATGCAACAGTCAATGAAGACCTCTGGGAGTTCTCCTTGTATCCCGAGGATGTAGGGACCTCGTTGGTGACCCTGGCAGAGTATAACTCAGTCTGTTCCTTGTGGATTTAATTATTATTGTTAATCACTAAAATAATATCTTGGGCATCGAATTCATTTTTGCAGCTTACAGTATATTACTATATGCCGTATAACAGCTATAACCGAGTAATAATATCACGTGCATTACAGGATTCAATATATTCAAGTGGAATTATATTTTGTTTTAAATGGCCTTTCCTATGAATCGTTATTGCAATACTATATATTAACAGGTATACCTTGAAAAAAATATTTAATTGTGTAGGCTATGTATGTATTTATACATGTGTATCTGCTAGAACATTTGTATAGGAGATGTGTTTAGGACAGTGATGGGCAACAGGTGGCGCTAGGACGGCATGTGGCCCATTGATACTTCACCTGTGGCCCCCAGCTACTTCCTGCTTTAGTGGCATATGTGTTCATTGTAGCTTGTAACACTTGCATACAATGCCTGCTGACCTCTTGTTACAGATAGGTGTCTTTTTCTTTGTTTAAACGGTTTGTTTCAAATTATTACTGAGATGACGGTTAATCTGCGGCCCTTTTGAAGGTTAGAGGATCTGCTGTGTGGCCCCTTAAGTGTATCAAGTGGCCTATCACTGGTTTAGGAGTACATTAAACAGGTCACAGCTTTTGAAGGGATCTTGTGTCTTCAGTTAAATTATTTGTTTGTACATTCATCCTGCCACTTATAATAAATAACATTTATCTTTCTGATATACTTCTGTGTTTTTTTCCCTAATGCTTTTATATCATCTCAGTAGAGAGATATATTTCTTGATACAACACAAAACTGGATCTACCTGTATCCAGTGCACAGAACAGAGCTGAGTTACATCATATCCAAGGGCAGTGAGAAGAAACCGTTCCCCATGGGCCATGGTGAAAAACACAGATGAACAGTAGAATAGATAAAACCACGAATTCTGTAAATGTTGCAGGAAGATATACAACAGATCCATATGCAGGAAAATGTAAATGTGAGTGTGTATTACAACAGACAAGAGCCAGCTTTCTACAACTGTCTGTCCCTATGTGGTTGATAAATAAGCCCCTCCCACTTTAGCTGAATAAACCAGTCCGTAAAGGACGTTTATGAAAGTGCAAAAGTGCGTTCATCACTGCATGCCCACATCCTGGTTTTTTTTAAACTGCCGCTGAAAAATCAATCTCTGTACATGTACAGGTTTGTGGGTCCGACAGCAAATGTGTCTGGGGTAAAGAGCGAAAGCGCAACTGTTTCTTCCTAAAAACACTTTAGTACCCCCTCCCAAATAATGCTTGGTGTAGTCTCATTAATGTCTGAAAGGAATCCTGAGAGTGAGGGGCCATCAGGACTGTCTATACTGTAAGTGTCACTTTTGTATGCTTAAATGTTTTTTATTATATATTATATTCATATGATCTGTGTTATTGGTAGGAATGCTCTTTCCTACAAAAGTGCACCTGAAATGTGTAAAAGGCACTGATGACTGAGGAGGCCTCTCCAGGATAAGGAACGTCCCACTAAATTCTCCTCCCTCTCCCCTCGGATCTTGTCCCGCAAAATGAAATCTCGCTCTTGCACGTAGATGCACTTCAGACACTGCCGTCCACAGACATGTAATATTACTAGCCAGCGGTCACACAGCACGTTTGTATTCTCGTAAATGGCCTTTAGTATTGGCAAAACATATTGAGTTATGATGATCCGCTCAGACATATAATTTAATCACTTTGTCACTTAGTTGACGTGTGTTTCTGAAGACACCATTACTATGTTATATTGCTGACCATGGCAACGGTCCAGGCAATTTGGCAAATCCGGCATTTACTAGAAAACGGGTATGTCGGGCAGCAATATTGGGCCCAAACGCTTGTTAAAAACGGCTGCTCAACCTGAATTAGCCTCCAACCCTGCTCTCAGTAACCGAGTCCTGGTCAGAAATGCCATGCGGGTTAGCCATAGCATCAATGGATGGGCAATAGGGAACGGGACAGTAAATGAATGTACAGTCTGTGCAGGGCCGGATTAACCCAAGGTCTAACTGGGCTACAGCCCAGGGGCCCCGGGCATCCAGGGGGCCCATGAAAGTGTTCAGCAGCATTATAGCATTATTGATCGGGCTGGGGTCGCTCGCTGACTATGAGTCTCACTCTCACGAGATCTCCTCAGTAAGGAGCTTACAGCACACTGCGGAAGGACTACAGTGACAGGAGAAGGAGGTCAGGGCTTGGGGTAGACGGTTCACAGGGGGAGCCTCATGGGGGGAGGCGGCTTACAAGGAGGGCCTCACTGGGGGGGCTTCTCACAGGGTAGCCTCACGGGGGAATGGAGGCCCTCTTAGCCCAGGGGCCTCCATTACCTTAATCCGGCCCTGAGTCTGTGAATCATTGGGCTACACAAAAATATTGTCTTTAAGGGCACGCCCAAATATTAGCTTCGATTTTACGACTTTACAATTTTACCAATGACTGAAAAAAAAGTCCCGATCAGCAGCCAATTCCTGTGTACACACTATACATGTGTTATATGATTTACCTTCAAATCTGTGCTCTTCATCTGTCATAACCATCTGCTGAGAAGATTGTGACTCTGTACACTCCATAGAGATCTATGGACACTGCCGGTCCTGAGTGCATACACACTGCAGGATTGTAACGTCATCCCTCCATCGTTGAAGGAGATTTTTAGTTCGGTTTAACAATCAAATAAAACGGTACGATGTGCTTTGGAACGATAATCGTTCATCATTGGAGTGTACACACTAATGCTATATTGGGTCAAATGGTCGTTTAACGTGTGATTGGCCCGATAGTAGTCTGAAAACCCTGTAGTGTGTACCCTGCCTAAGTCTCAGTTCAGTCTTGCATGGCAATCCGGTTCTACGTAATATATATTCTAGGATAGTAATAGGCAACTTGATACACGTCAAGGTCTGCATGAACGACCCTCTAACCTCATCATCTCAGTAATAAGTTTAAAGTAATACATTAACTCAAATAAAGAGACACCTATCTGTAATAACATATCAGCAGCATTTTACACATGATAAGAAACACACCTGACAATACAGCAGGAAGGAGCTGGGGGCCACAGGTAAAGACTCGGAGGGCCACATGGGGCCCTAGCTCATTCTAGTGCCCATCCCTGCTCTAGGACATATATCTTTGAGCAATAGATGTACACTACATAAAATCAAGTAAATATTTATCCTTATTATATCTTGAAAATGACTAATTCATTTTTTTTCTTTCCTAAATATATTTCGTGAGATTCTGCTGTTCTCACGAGACAAAATTTGACACCAAGGGGTTATTCAATTGTCGGCGAGTTTTTTTTTTTTTTTGCATGTTAAGTCATTTTAACGCTGTTTTTTATAATTTTCGAATGGGTTAACTTTGCCCGAAATTCAATTCCATTATTAACGCTACGTTTTTTTTTCATGAAACGGTCCTCTCGCGCTCCAGTAGAAGGTCTATTGAAAGTATAGGGTATGCGAGAGTCAGCCGCGTTAAAAACTGTTCAATTGTTTTTTAACACGGTGAGTTATACAGGCCAATATTCTGTTTTATCTCGCACCTCCTTGGGGTGTGTTAAAAATAAAAAATCATGTAAAAATGTTGAAAAGAGTTAAACTTATGTTTATCACTAATGCCTAAAGTTGATTTTCTTGTGAAAAAATAATGAAATAAAAAAATAAAATAAATAAATCACTAATTATTATATTTTTGTATGTTTTTGGTACAAATATGAATGTAGTAATGTGTTTTGACATGGTATAGATGATTGTATGATAAAAAAATAGGTCAATTAAAAAATATGCTAAAGAAAGTACTGTAATGTAGATATTATCAATGTGTAATGCAATCTAATGTATGGAAATGTATGCAAAACCTTTTTTATGTGCTATACATGACAGCGTTGAAACTCCCCTTCACTCCCCTAAAGTCTCGGAAACACAATTTTTAACCCGTGGGACCAGCGTTCACTCTTTTTCAATTGAATTGCACGCTATCTCAAAATGGTCGCTATTGCCGGCAAAAACCTGCGGGAGATTTTGTTTTTTTTAACACGGCGATGAAAAATAAAATCTCGCTAACAATTGAATACCCCCCAAAAAATTGTTTTCTATTTCCCATAAGAACAACACCTGCACGTCTAATCCAACGCCATTGACTTTGTCACTCCAGAAAATATATGTTATATATGCTGCTCCTGTCAAATGAAATTCTGAACTGAAATGTCCAGGGGTCAGAGAACACTTTGGTGTTAATGATTGAAGGGCTAACTTAATAATAGGTTATCATTAATATGACATAAAGGTGCCACAGTTGTCAGATTGCATAATGTATTAATTTGCGAAATGATAAACTAAAAGCTAATAGTGTATCTGACTTTTCATTTCAGAGGGATAATAAAAAAATAAATAGCAAAACGTAATTAAAATGACAGTTACTATGTGTAAGATTCCTAACTTCTCTGATTGGTTTATTGACCACTCATGTCTCAGAATTTTGACCTCCATAGGTCCCCGTAGGACATGTCGTGAAGGTGTGGGTGGAGCCTCAGCTGTCTGTAACTTGGAGGTAACACTCTATTAAACTTTACACAATGCTGCTGTGGAATGTCGGGTACCACCGAATAATGTGTTTTACCTTCCAATGTAAAAATGTCAATTGTAGGGTTTAGTGGTCTCTTAAGAAAGCGCTGCACATCATATTGAAAACAATTACAATAACATGGTGGTAGAAGTAATAATAATAAACATTTTATATACCAAAATATATAGAAATTTTAAGATTAAAATAAATTGCAAACTTTAAATGCATTTCATTTTATAGAATAAATTCATGTATAATAGTCTTCTACTAATCTCATCATCCCATAGAGAAGTTTGGCTCTTGTCTCTTGGGTCCCCCCCACTTTGTGTTTGGGCTGTATTTGAGCATACAGGGACCAGCACATGTGTTGGCTCACTAGAGGCCTCTAAAGAACAGAGAGGGGTAGTTAGAGGTATCACGCTCGCTCCTCTCGCTTCAGCTGTTCCCTCGTCCAATCAGAAGGTAAGCTCTCTTTTGGGCAGGGCTTCCCCAACTTCTTTTCCTGTCTATATTTATTTTAACTCCCTGCTTTATGTATGTCCCTATAGTGTACAGAATGCTCTCCATATTGTACAAAGATCACTAGAATGCTCAATGTATTGTCTAGATGCAAGTAGAAAGCACCATGTATTGTTTAGTGGTCATTTGAATGCTACCTATTTTGTATGTTGGTCACTAGAATGCTCTCTGTATTGTATATTGGACAATAGCATGGTCTCTCTATTGTGTAAATGGCATGCAATTGAACAGTAGTCAGAAGGGCTGGTAGCTGTTGTAGTTGATTATATCTCTTTGCTAACAATTTTTGGTATATTTCACAAGTTATATAAAACACACTAGACAACCCATGCCTGTACGTTTTATGTCATGCCCATTTTTCCATTAGAGTGCAATGTTACAAGAGCTTGGACCTCTTGCCTGCTTGTGATTATCTCCTAGCCTAGAAGTTGCGTGCCCTCCCCTGAGCTATTGTGTACCTACCTGTTCCAGCACGCAGTGGCAGCGGTGGTCTGGAAGGGCATGCTGGTGCTTGTGGTTCAGGCATTCAAAACTTCCAGTTTTGTGTCCAACTTTCCTGCTTAGTAAACACTGCACTTATGGTGCAAGACACAGCAACCAAGCAACTGACTAATCGGATACGTGGGGCATGATAAAAGTGCGCTACTTTTACAGCCACAAAAAGTTCTACTTATGGCACAAAATTGATCCCTGTTTCCCCTGCAAATCCCCCATATCCCCTCCTATCACACCACAGAGCAGAATGAATTGACGTCGTCATCATCTCAGCTAGACCCTAAGTTCTGCCAAATGCATAATACTAATCTACCAATACTTTGCAGAAAGTCATTCCGCTCAACCCAGAGGCAAAAGCAGAACGCAAAGATTGCGCCTCCGGACCTCCGCCCAACGGCCACAAACCTCTACTTCTGCTCCATTGTCATCCTCTCTAATGTACCTCCATTAAAAAGCAGAACCCATCAGATATGAATAATCAACACAGGTCTCTCGTCTCATCTGGGAAAATATAAGCACAGATCAATGTATCATCTTGATATGGGACAAGCAAAAATAAAATCAGAGGTCTTGGAATACTGGCAAAATTTCTCATTGAGTGCGTCTGAATTGGAAGATGTGAGCCCCGCAGGCATGAGGCTGGGACCATTGTGCTTTTTCCATTAGAGAGATACAATACTGACTCTGAGCGCGGCATTGATTTTTTTTTTTTTTTGCCTATTTATAAAAGACTGTTGAAAGTGCTTTTAGACTTAATTGAAAAGAGCTGTTTCTGAACAAAGTACTTTTTATAGAGCAATGCTGATTTAATAGATCATAGGAGCAAATGAATCTATATATCTATCTCTATATATATATATATATTTGTGTGTATATATATATATATATATATATATATATATATATTGGTGAGCTCTGACATCGCCACATCAGGAACATGTGTGTATTACAAATTAAACTACAACCCTTGTGTATTATTATGTATCATTATGAATATTAAATGATGCCTCAGCTTCCGTATGGCCTCATGCCTTTATATGGCCTCAAAACCCCTGAGTGACCTATTATTCTTTTCATTTATAGTAGGAGAAACATTATCCCATAGATCTGCACACACATTCACACATATCCATACATTTATTTATAATATAGCGCATTTTTTTTATACCCCACTGTACACAGTCTTCTTTTCTATTTGGGATTATTATCTAGTTTTATGGCGCCGTCTACACCGGCACCTGAATTACCGTCACTCAAAGTCATAGATATACAGTCAGCGCACTTACCCACCAAGTACCAACTATATATGGCAAATGATACAACACAGCTTGCTAACATCTCCAAATATAACTGTATGAATAACGTGTGTCTTGCGTGGAATCATCAGAAGACCACGGGGCTTACATTTAAAATCACAAAGTAAAGAGGAAAAGTTTGACAACGCTGAAATAAAGAGTGAATCGCACTGGCCTGATTGCAGTCAGTAAAATGTCTTTTTGTCCGGTGGAAAAACTGGGAAATAGGCAGAAAGAGTGTAGTTGTAGAGAGCTGCTCGCTAGCGGAATACGCTGTAGAAGTCTAGCAGACAATAACACCCCGAGGGCGATGTGACCAGATGCTTCTTTTCTTAGTGAAATATCTTTTCATCTTTATTAGTATTTTAAACCCTCATCCGATAGTATTATGTGATTTGTTGTCTAGTCTATGGGAAGAAAAAAAATCTAACTTAAATCTAAATGGACAAAGTGTTTCTTTGGATAACTTATATGGGTGGAATTATAAAGCAGGATTTTTATTGCATCTTACAAACACAAATATGTGATGCAAACGTGAACATTCAAGGTCGCGGAGGTCAGGCTCTGCCAGATGTTCCGATATTAGGAAAGGGGGCAACACTGACTGTGACTCGCTGGGATTTCTTACAATACAATTCAAGTGTTTGATCTTTAACTGCCAGGGTTAGTGTAAAATACTGTTCCCTATACTTCTGGGGATGGTTTGGAGCAGTTGAAGAAAATGGAAATATTTCTTGAGCTCTTTCCATAGGATTATTGACATTTTTTGTTGGTGATATGAGCACTTCCTGACCGGTTTATGTTATCCACATATTTTGCATTTTGCAGCCTGTTTTGAATGTTTGCTGGTTATAATTAGTCGGTAATGTGGGGAAAGTTATCATCATCATCATCACCATTTATTTATATAGCGCCACTGATTCCGCAGCGCTGTACAGACAACTCATTCACATCAGTCCCTGCTCCATTGGGGCTTACAGTCTAAATTCCCTAACATACACACACAGACGACAGAGAGAGAGAGACTAGGGTCAATTTTGATAGCAGCTAATTAAGCTACTAGTATGTCTTTGGAGTGTGGGAGAAAACCGGAGCACCCGGAGGAAACCCACGCAAACACGGGGAGAACATACAAACTCCACACAGATAAGGCCATGGTCGGGAATTGAACTCATGACCCCAGCGCTGTGAGGCAGAAGTGCTAACCACTTGCAGATAATTCACCACCATGGTGGATCCATTGAACACGAGGGGTTAGATTTATGAAAACTCCTTAAAAAGGAAAAGTGGATGTGTTGCCCATAGCAACCAATCAGATTCTAGATATCATTTCTATAGTGTACAAGATAAATGTTAGCTAGAATTTGATTGGTTGATATGGGCAACACCCCACTTTTACTTTTTAAACAGTTTGATAAATCTACCCTGAGATGTCCAGATTCACTTTCAACATTAATATTATTATCCAGTTGTTTATTTGACGCAAACATATTCCACAGTCATATCAGCTCCTGACAATCGTATTTCTCTTGATCAGTTCCGTAAAAACATACAAAAACTGGGATAAATTGTGGTCATGCCACTGACCCACCACTCTCTTAATTCATCCAGGCACACCCCTGATCAGCCCAATTATACCCATAGTTTACTAAGCCCCACCCCTTCGGAATGCCGCGAATCATGACTGATACATGGAAATCAGAACTATTAAGGGTATGCAGATACACACCAGGGCCATTTAAGGTAAATTAACAAAATGACCTATAATTCTCTGTAATGTGGGAGAATATTTGGGGCACATGGAGCAACCAATGTGAATAACAATTCCCTTCCGCACATAAAGCACAGGGCTGGATTAATGGAATGTAGGCCCCTGGGCTAAGGGGGCCTCCATTCCCCCCGTGAGCCCCCCCACCCCTCCCGTGCCCCCCCCCCCCGTGACCCGCCTGCCACCCCCCACCTGCACCCCAAGCACTTACCTCTCTCTGTTCTCCTGTCACTGTAGTCCTTCCGCGGCACGCTGTAAGCTCCTTTGTGAGGAGATCTCGTGAGAGTGAGACTCACGAGATCTCCTCAGTAAGGAGCTTACAGCGCGCCGCGGAAGGACTACAGTGACAGTGCTCAGCAGCATAGATTGGGCCGTGGGCGCCCCCGCACCGATCAATAATGCCGTTGAGCCCTGTCAAGGGCCCCCTGGATGCCCGAGGCCCCTGGGCTGTAGCTCAGTTAAACCTTGGGTTAATCCGGCCCTGATGAAGCAACTTGATCGAAATCAAATCCAAGTCCACGTTACTGTCAATCAGCAATGCTAACCACTGCGCTACTCATGGAAACATCATTAAAGTCTTCATAATTTGACAGATTGTGCACAATGTCATGTGCTGTTCACACCCAGAGCCTCTGGAAACAGAGACATGGACATGTCTGGGAGTTATATGAGTATTGTCAGTTGGTAAAAGCAAAATAAATTCACAGATTGAAATATTTCTCCAATGTTTTCCTCTTCTGGCCTATGAAAATGCTGGAAAATCCCACGATTATAATTATGAGTTATATAAAAGTGTCAGCTGATGTGAATATTCCAGAAGACATGCTACAAAATGATAACTAGAATCTGATTGGTTTCTATAGGCAACATCTCCACTTTTGCAAACCCGCAGTTTGGTAAATCTAGCCCCAAGGGTTTACTGGGACACGCAACAGGTCAATGAATTGAATCTCACTAATCTCTAGCTGAAGGTAACAGAATTGCAAATCTCTCTATTTCAGCCCAAGTGATTTGCGTGGGGGAAATGGAATAAAATGCTCATTGATAATATATTAATCTTCATTGATCTTCTATTTACTACATCAGTCAGTTATCAGTCACTTATATGTATCAATACAATAATCTCCAACTTTATCAAATAAGAATACAATCTACAAGAGTGTATCAAGACAAGGATTTGAGCTGGGCGGGACGTTGTATTTGAAAAATAGATCCAATGAGTTTATTACATAGGGTAAATTTATACTGGTTTTTGAGAACAATTACTTTTCATTTGTTAGAAAATGTGCTCTTGTTACACTCTAATTGTGGCACTCGTAGCCTATGGGCTACCTGGACAGGAATTAGCTTCTAACTCCTGGTAATGACACATTTTCTACTTACATTGTTGATGAGGTTGAAAAAAGACACCAGTCCATCAAGTTCAACCTATTTTGGATAGAGATGAGCGCACTCGGATTTATAAAATCCGAGCCCACCCGAACGTTGCTGATCCGAGTCGGATCCGAGACAGATCCGGGTATTGGCGCCAAATTCAAATCTGAAACTGAGGCTCTGACTCATAATCCCGTTGTCGGATCTCGCGATACTCGGATCCTATAAATTCCCCGCTAGTCGCCGCCATCTTCACTCGGGCATCGATCAGGTTAGAGGGAGGGTGTGTTAGGTGGTCCTCTGTCCTGCTATATCTCGTGCTGTTCAGTTAAGTTCTGTGCTGTTCAGTTAAGTTCTGTGCTGTGCTGTGCTGTGCTGTGCTTAGTCCAGTGGTGCTGTGTCCTGTGCTCTGTCCTTCTGAGGTCAGTGGTGCTGCTGGGTCCTGTGCTGTGTCCTGTTCAGTCCAGTGGTGCTGTGTCCTGTGCTCTGTGCTTCTAAGGGCATAGTTATTTCCCCAATATTCCCAAGTGTTTAAAAAAATAAAAAAAAGTTATTTAAAAAAAATATAAAAAACGAATTACATTTTTTTTTAATTACAACAAAATTTGCACAACCAATCCTGCAGTATAAGCCCATTGGTACTGCAATATTACCAAGTTCACACATTCAGCAGTAAAAGTCCAGTGGTTCTGCAATATTACAAAGTTCACACATTCTGCAGTATCAGTCCAGTGGTGCTGTGTCCTGTGCTCTGTCCTGCTGAGTTCAGTAGTGCTGCTGGGTCCTGTGCTGTGTCCTGTTCAGTCCAGTGGTGCTGTGTCCTGTGCTCTGTGCTTCTAAGGGCATAGTTATTTCCCCATTATTCCCAAGTTTTTAAAAAATAAAAAAAAAGTTATAAAAAAAATTAAAATAAAAAAAATAAAAAAAATAAATTATAACCAAATTTGCAAAACCAATCCAGCAGTATATAAGCCCATTGGTACTGCAATATTACCAAGTTCACACATTCAGCAGTAAAAGTCCAGTGGTACTGCTTTTACAAAGTTCACTGATTCAGCAGTGTATAAGTCCAGTGGTACTGCTATTACAAAGTTCACTGATTCAGCAGTGTATAAGTCCAGTGGTACTGCTATTACAAAGTTCACTGATTCAGCAGTATAAGTCCAGTGGTACTGCTATTACAAAGTTCACTGATTCAGCAGTATAAGTCCAGTGGTACTGCTATTACAAAGTTCACTGATTCAGCAGTATAAGTCCAGTGGTACTGCTATTACAAAGTTTACTGATTCAGCAGTGTATAAGTCCAGTGGTACTGCTATTACAAAGTTTACTGATTCAGCAGTATAAGTCCAGTAGTACTGCTATTACAAAGTTTACTGATTCAGCAGTATAAGTCCAGTGGTACTGCTATTACAAAGTTCACTGATTCAGCAGTATAAGTCCAGTGGTACTGCTATTACAAAGTTCACTGATTCAGCAGTATAAGTCCAGTGCTACTCTCCTGTGCCGCATATAATTTTTAAAGGCTTTGCCGAGTGTGTGTGGCTTAGGGGTACGCTCTCTTGTGCTACATATAAGTGAAAACCAAAATTTGGAGGATAAAGTAGGGAAAGATCAAGACCCACTTCCTCCTAATGCTGAAGCTGCTGCCACTAGTCATGACATAGATGATGAAATGCCATCAACGTCGTCTGGCAAGCCCGATGCCCAATCTCCTAGTACAGGGCATGTAAAATCCAAAAAGCCCAAGTTCTCCAAAAATAGCAAAAAGAGAAACTTAAAATCATCTGAGGAGAAACGTAAAGTTGGCAATATGCCATTTACGACACGTAGTGGCAAGGAACGGCTTAGGCCCTGGCCCGTGTTCATGACTAGTGGTCCAGCTGCACCCAAGGATCTAAGCCCTCCTCCTCCCCCCCCTACAAAAAATTTAAGAGAGTTATGCTGTCAGCAACAACAACAAAACAGCAAAGAACTCTGCCTTCTAAACAGATGACATCACAAATCCCCAAGACGAGTCCAAGGGTGTTGTTGGTTGTGAACACTGACCTTCCCATCATTGTACGGGAAGAGGTGACTCCATCCAGCATTTGCAGCACGCCCTCTGCATATGCTGGAAGGATCACCCACAGTCCAGTTACAGATTTGGCTAATGAAGGTGTGAATGTTGTACACCAGGAGGAGGATATTGATGTAGCTGGCGCTGAGGAGGATGTTGATGATTATGATGCAGACAGATACCAAATTGCCTTTCTCAATTTCTATTTATATTCTAGATTATATAACGGCTGAAAAGTTTTCTGTTTTACTCCTAGTGGAGAGGGCGGGGGGGGGGGGGGGGGGCATAGATTGCCACCAAAGTAACGTGGTCCATTTAATTTCACTTTCTAGCTCCACAGTCTGTGCAGCCTGCTTTTTTTTATCTTCAAAGTATTTATATTTACAAGCCTTGCAATCTAAATTAACTAGAGGTAGTGACGTGGTAGAACTCCAAAAGGCAGTTTGGAAGCCCCTGTACAAACTGGCTCTATGTTTTAACTGAGTTGTCCCCCCTCCAGTGTGTACTCGGAAAGAGTTTTTAGTGCAGCGGGGAACCTGGTCAGTGAGCGGCGAAGGAGGTTGCTTCCTCACAACGTTGAAAAAATGATGTTTATAAAAATGAATAATCAATTCCTCAATGAAGTACAGCACTGCCCTCCAGACAGTACAGAGGGACCTGTGGTTGTGGAGTCCAGCGGGGACGAATTGATAATGTGTGAGGAGGAGGAAGTACACACTGTAGGGGGAGAGGAATCAGAGGTTGAGGATGAGGACGACATCTTTCCTCAGTAGAGCCTGTTTAGTTTGTACAGGGAGAGATGAATTGTTTTATTGGTGTGGGGGCCCAAACAAACCAATCATTTCAGCCACAGTTGTTTGGTAGGCCCTGTCGCTGAAATGATTGGTTTGTTAAAGTGTGCATGTCCTATTCCAACAACATAAGGGTGGGTGGGAGGGCCCAAGGACAATTCCATCTTGCAACTATTTTTTTGGCATTATGTGACCATTCAACAGTCGTTTGCCATGTTCAAAAAGTAAAAGAAAATGCCAACAAATTCAATAAATTAAATCAAAAGTTAAATGCCCTGTCATTATTTAAAACAAGAGGTTTTGACGTGCTAGAATTAGTGTAGTGTTAAGATGTTATAAACACTACACTTGGAACTTGGAGGAGGTATTGTGGCCCCGGTATCAAATTGGGTACCAGGGCCACCCCACTACGCAGTCCAGATACTTGTTTGGTGGAATTCAGACCAGTTGAGGGTGTATTTATTTTATTGTGGCCCCGGTATCAAATTGGGTACCGGGGCCACCCCACTACGCAGTCCAGATACTTGTTTGGTGGAATTCAGACCAGTTGAGGGTTTTATTATTATATTGTGGGGACCACTCTATACCACACTACCACTCTATACCACTCTATTTAATACTTTAATTCTATTTAATACTTTAATTCTATTACTAATTGCCATAAAGAGGAACTGCCGCTTCTATTTAATACTTTAATTCTATTAGTAGTTACCATAAAGAGGAACAAAATAAACAAATTTTACCAAAAGTATAATATGACTTACAAACACTACACTTGAAAGATGGTGCCTTTAAATGAAAAAATCAGTCTTCATTGCACGACTATGTGCAACAGGGACAGTTTTTTGGTTTACAAAGTCAACCAATAACACTTCGACCCTGTCTGTCTTTAACATACTTGATGGGATCTCAATGACGAATGGTCTGTACCATGGTTGGAGGAGGTATTGTGGCCCCGGTACCAAATTGGGTACCAGGGCCACCCCACTACGCAGTCCAGATACTTGTTTGGTGGAATTCAGACCAGTTGAGGGTGTATTTATTTTATTGTGGCCCCGGTATCAAATTGGGTACCGGGGCCACCCCACTACGCAGTCCAGATACTTGTTTGGTGGAATTCAGACCAGTTGAGGGTTTTATTATTATATTGTGGGGACCACTCTATACCACACTACCACTCTATACCACTCTATTTAATACTTTAATTCTATTTAATACTTTAATTCTATTACTAATTGCCATAAAGAGGAACTGCCGCTTCTATTTAATACTTTAATTCTATTAGTAGTTACCATAAAGAGGAACAAAATAAACAAATTTTACCAAAAGTATAATATGACTTACAAACACTACACTTGAAAGATGGTGCCTTTAAATGAAAAAATCAGTCTTCATTGCATGACTATGTGCAACAGGGACAGTTTTTTGGTTTACAAAGTCAACCAATAACACTTCGACCCTGTCTGTCTTTAACATACTTGATGGGATCTCAATGACGAATGGTCTGTACCATGGTTGGAGGAGGTATTGTGGCCCCGGTACCAAATTGGGTACCGGGGCCACTCCACTATGCAGTCCAGATAGAGGTGTATCAGATATTAAACAACGTTGACTGTTGCTGCAAAATTTTTAAATAATATTGTGGGGAACACTACACTACGCAGTCCATAAACTTTTTGGGTGGAATTCAGACCCGTGTAGGGTTTTTTAATAATATTGTGGTGATCCACTCCTCTACGCAGTCCAGGTACATTATTGGTGCGAATCATACCAGTTGATGGTTTTCTTATTATATATATTGTGGTGACCCACTCCTCTACGCAGTCCAGGTACATTATTGGTGCGAATCATACAAGTTCAGGGTTTTTAATTTATATTGTGGTGACCCACTCCTCTACGCAGTCCAGGTACATTATTCGGTGCGATTCATACCAGTTGATGGTTTTCTTATTATATATATTGTGGTGACCCACTCCTCTACGCAGTCCAGGTACATTATTGGTGTGAATCATACAAGTTCAGGATTTTTAATTTATATTGTGGTGACCACTCCTCTACGCAGTACAGGTACATTATTGGTGCGAATCATACAAGTTGATGGTTTTCTTATTATATTGTGGGGACCACTCCACTACGCAGTCCAGAAAGATACCTCGTTGCAACGTTTTGGACTAATAACTATATTGTGAGGTGTTCAGAATACACGGTAAATTAGTGGAAATGCTTGTTATTGAATGTTATTGAGGTCAATAATAGCGTAGGAGTGAAAATAAGCCCAAAAACTTGATTTTTTTAACTTTTTATGCTTTTTTCAAAAAAAATCAGAATCCAAAACCTTAAATCCGAACCAAAACCTTTCGGCAGGTGTTTTGCGAAACAAATCCGAACCCAAAACATCGAGAAAATCCGGATCCAAAACACAAAACACGAGACCTCAAAAGTCGCCGATGTACATCCCTAATTTTGGATCTCCTGCGATCCTGCACTTATATTTGAAATTGATCCAGAGTAAGCAACCGGCAATCTGTTTCAATTGTGAAAATCCCCCCAGACCCAATATTGCAGTCCTATTTTTACCCTATATCCACTACTATCCTTCATTTTAATTTAACGGTCGTATCCCTGGATACACTTTTCCGCTAAAAATTTGTCTAACCCTTTGTTAAACATATCTAGTGAATCTGCCACCACAACCTTCCCTGGCAGTGAATTCCATATCTTGACTGCCCTTACTGTAAAGAACCCTTTCTTTGCTGGTTGTGAAATTTCCTCTCCTCTAACCTTAGGGGGTGACTGCGTGTCCTGTGTATAGTCCTTGGGGAAAAAAAGTTCCCATGAAAGTTCTCTGTATCAACCCTTAATGTATTTGTACACCTCATGCACATACTTCTTTATTTGCATATCGGTTCGCCGAATTATTGAGGGATGACAGCAAAGAAGAGAGACAGAAAAAATTCCATTAACTAATACAAAGTAAGATTGCAGAAAAATTGACTAACTCAATGATTAGGTAAAAATGATCAATTTGTTTTTTTTCTAACAGTATTGCTGTAATTGGCTGAAATTTGACGTGAAACATTATTTAATAGAAAATGGAAAGCAGTTTTATGTTCACTAGTAGCATGTAATGTACTGTGTAATATGTAATGTAATGTACTGTGTAATATGTAATGTACTATGTAATATGTAATGTAATGTACTGTGTAATATGTAATGTACTATGTAATATGTAATGTAATGTACTGTGTAATATGTAATGTACTATGTAATATGTAATGTAATGTACTGTGTAATATGTAATGTACTATGTACTATGTAATATGTAATGTACTGTGTAATATGTAATGTACTATGTACTATGTAATATGTAATGTACTGTGTAATATGTAATGTAATGTACTATGTAATATATAATGTAATGTAATGTACTATATAATATGTAATGTACTGTGTAATATGTAATGTAATGCACTATGTAATATGTAATGTACTGTGTAATATGTAATGTAATGTACTATGTAATATGTAATGTACTGTGTAATATGTAATGTAATGTACTGTGTAATATGTAATGTAATGTAATGTACTATGTAATATGTAATGTAATGTGTAATATGTAATGTAATGTACTATGTAATATGTAATGTACTATGTAATATATAATGTAATGTGTAATATGTAATGTAATGTAGTATGTAATATGTAATGTACTATGTAATATATAATGTAATGTAATATGTAATGTACTGTGTAATATGTAATGTACTATGTAATATGTAATGTAATGTACTATGTAATATGTAATGTACTGTGTAATATGTAATGTAATGTACTATGTAATATGTAATGTACTATGTAATATGTAATGTAATGTACTATGTAATATGTAATGAACTGTGTAATATGTAATGTACTATGTAATATGTAATGTAATGTACTATTTAATATGTAATGTACTGTGTAATATGTAATGTAATGTACTATGTAATATGTAATATAATGTAATATGTAATGTACTGTGTAATATGTGAAGTACTGTGTAATATGTAATGTAATGTATTATCATCTGCTGGAGGGACAGAACAGTACGCCTGCACTGGAGCCAATAACAGGCAGCACATTTGTTGAGTTTTGTTTATTAAATATTTTTTTTTAAATATTTCCTTCTTTCCGATCATCAGAGGTAGTTGGGTGAAAAATGTGTCATAGTTACTCATTAGAAGGAATCAGTGCTGCTATTGGTTGCACTAGTTGCCTTTCTCTAATGAACGTTGTCACAATGACGGGCAGCTTCTGGATTTTAACCCCATGCCTACCAGTGAGGAGAGCCCCCCTGTGATTACCATGTGACACCTCATGGGTATATTCTCAGCCTTGTACCTCCCAGTTGTGTTGTGTGGGTATAATATAAACTCACATCTAGGCAAGTTTATTTATTTAGGAAAACACCACCAAAAGGCTATAACATTGTTTAACAATAAAATATCAAATAATCATACTATACACAGAGCAACATACAGAGGGAGCACATACCATGAGAGCAAACCGCCCCGGAGTCCTTGTTGCTATAGCCGAGGCTGATCTGATCATATACTAGCCTTGGGGAAGCATTATATGGGGTTGTATTATGTGATGGTCAAGGATGTACATTGTATACTGTTGTTGGGATTGTATTTTATGGGGCTTTCTTATCATTATCATCATCATTCATTTATTTATATAGTGTCTAGGGATACATTGCATACTGGTCATGGGGCTGCATTATATACTGGTCATGGGGCTGCATTATATACTGGTCATGGGGCTGCATTATATACTGGTCATGAAGCTGCACTATATATTGGTCATGGGGCTGTATTATATACTGGTCATGGGGCTGTATTATATACTGGTCATGGCGCTGCATTATATACTGGTCATGGGGCTGTATTATATGATAGTCATAGGGTTGCATTATATACTGGTCATCGGGCTGCATTATATACTGGCCATGAGGCTGTATTATATAATAGTCATAGGATTGCATTATATACTGGTCATCTGGCTGCATTATATACTGGTCATGGGGATGTATTATATACTGGTCATGGTGCTATATTATATAATAGTCATGGGGCTGCATTATATACTAGTTATGGGGCTTCATTATATACTGGTCATGGGGCTGTATTATATAATAGTCATGGGGCTGCATTATATACTAGTCATGGGGCTTCATTATATACTGGTCATGGGGCTGCATTATATAATAGTCATGGGGCTGTATTATATACTAGTCATGGGGCTGCATTATATACTGGTCATGGGGCTGTATTATATAATAGTCATCGGGTTGCATTATATACTGGTCATGGGGCTGCATTATATACTAGTCATGGGGCTATATTATATACTAGTCATGGGGTTTCATTATATACTGGTCATACATAGGGCTGCATTATATACTAGTTTAGAGGCTGCATTATATACCAGTCTGGAGGATGTATTATATACTAGTCATGGGGCTGCATTATATACTGGTCATCTGGCTCCATTATATACTGGTCATGGGGCATTATATACTAATAATGCAGGTGCAAGATATAATGACCTTGGAGCTGTATAGCATACCAAGCATCAGGAAGTAGAGAATATGTTTATGAAGTACTAAGGAGCGGAAGGGAAAGAGGCATTTATAATTTCTGCATTGGCCTCTACTGTTTTGTTATGCCTGTTTAGTGTCAATGTTCTCTAGAGAAATAAAAAAAAATAGAATAATACTAGCTGAAGTACCCGGTGTTGGCCGGGTTTAAAACTTGAAGTTATTAAGTTATCAATGAGTTGCACAGAACTGTCAACATTTAAAAAATAATTAGCAGCTAAGATGTCCTCCAAATCCATCCAGTGGAAGGCTCAGAACAGGCTCCTGAGTCAAAGCTCTGCCCAGAGTACATCAACGGGAAGTACGGCTGGGACTCCAAACACTCCATTAGGCATTCCAGACCAATTGCCACCCCTCTCTGAAGTTTTCATACAGATTTATCCAGTGGAAGCTCAGAACAGGCTCCCGGGGTCAAAGTTCTGGCCAGTGTACACCAATGGGAGGTCTGACCAGGAACTCAACCCCCTAGAATTTATTTTGGGACCCAATGTTACCAGTCTGTGAAGTTTTCGTCCGAATCCATAGAGTGGAAGGGTCAAAACAGGCATCCTGGGTCAAAGATCTGCCCAGCGTACACCAATGGGAGGTCAATCTGGACAACATTGTGTTGGTTTCATCCCAATCGGAGCAGGGTTGTCCGAATGCATAACCAGACAAACAAACCAATGACCATCCAGGTTTTGCAAGAGCTAAAAATTGAGCATTAAACGTATGATATATCTTGATCTCGATATCTGATCTTGAAACGTGTTTCCGTGGGTTTCCTCCAAGCACTCCGGTTTCCTCCCACAATCAAAAAACATACTGATAAGTTAATTGGCTGCTATCAAATTGACCATAGTCTGTGTGTGTGTGTTAGGGAATTTAGACTGTAAGCTCCAATGGGGCAGGGACTGATGTGAGTTCTCTGTACAGCGCTGCACAATTAATGGCGCTATATAAATAAATAGATGATGATGACAATGATGATAATGAATGTAGATTATAGACCCTTACACACTGCAGTTTTTCTATCACGTAAATAAAAGTCAGATAACCAACATACTGCAGTTTGTATTTGTTAATTTATCTCACATCTAATGTCATGTATAGCACAGTGAGTTAAAGCACTAGTTTAATTTGTAAATAAGTGTACAGTGGAACTGGAATGAATTGAATAGAGAGTTTGTGACTACAGATTGCATTGCTCACTGAAGAGGGTCACAGGATATAGTGGTGAATTGAAGCCGACTGCACAACACTAGTTATTTATGGGCAATTTCCTGGTACAGTCACCTTCAAAGGCTTCTTTCTAGAGGTCCGACGCTTTAACAAATGAAACTTTTGATGCAGAAACTTAGTACATTTCACTGCAGTCTGACATTATCTGATAATATCACGCTGCCCAGAATTACACATCCACTCCTTAATACGGATTTGAAAGGCAATTATGTGCCTATTTTATGTATCTATGTTTGTATGCTACTACTTGAAATATAATGATGGATATTTATGAAAATTGTTCTATGGGCAACTCTGCGGCAAAGCCGGAGGTAGAAACTTTGTTAGTCCCTGTATTTTGGGACGTCGGAAATTACGAAGATTGCAGATACTTAAAAAAATCTTTAGGACTTTAGGACCGCCCAAATCGGACCATTTTGGGGCAAGGTCCCCGTCATGTGACCTTTTGCACATTAAAAATTGGGACTGTTGACTGGCATGGTTTATTTGTCTAACATAAGGATCAATGATCCCTGTTTCTCTTTGTTTCATGATTACAGTGAATTATTCTCTATAATATATATATATATTTATATATATATATATCATCATCATCATCACCATTTATTTATATAGCGCCACTAATTCCGCAGCGCTATACAGAGAACTCACCCACATCAGTCCCTGCCCCATTGGAGCTTACAGTCTACATTCCCTAACATACTCAGACAGACAGACTAGGGTCAATTTAGATAGCAGCCAAATAACCTACCAGTATGTTTTTGGAGTGTGGGAGGAAACCGGAGCACCCGGAGGAAACCCACGCAAACACAGGGAGAGCATACAAACTCCACACAGATAAGGCCATGACCCCAGTGCTGTAAGGCAGAAGTGCTAACCACTACGCCACCGTGCTATATATATATATATATATATATATATATATATATATATATATGCAACCTTCCTTTCAGGAACTGCTGCCTACTGTTTTGATATGTAAATTCCTAAACACGCTCTAATTCCTCTCTCTAAAGGTAAGTAGGTCGTTTACCGTATCCTGATATCTTTGCTAATGAGTGATCAGGAAACGTCCTTCCCCGTACCACAGAAGCCATAAATATTTGTATTGCTGTAAATTCCTTAATTGAAGCAATTGATTTTTGCCTGCTAAAAGTGGCGATACCTTAATTTATTAATGCCTGAAACAACATCCTGTGGGCTCGATAGAGCGCTTTTGTAACCTTTAGTGATGTATTAACCATGTGCGGGCATTTCAGTGCATATTTTAAAAAGTGCCTTATTAACAGGAAATGCATAAAAGAAGAAAAAGGAAAGAAAAAGTTCTGTATAAGAAAGGGCCTCCAGCTTTCTTCCTGCATTTTAAGGGCTGTGTTTAAAATACTGCCAGGCTGGCTGAGTGATAAATGTAAGTGTATAAAAATTACTTATTACAAGCTGTCAGATTCCCTCACTTGTATGGTGGGCTGCAGGCGCTGTGCAGAAAACTCAGAACCCTACCTTGACAGAACCAGTGCAGGATTTAGAATCAAATGCTTGTAGTCAGAAGTACTATGCGTAATTTAACTTTCTTTCATTTTCATGTGGCATTTTGAAACTCGGTTCAAAGCTGGCGTTTGCTGTCATTCTTACCTGCGTTTTGGATAACCAGTTCATTTAAATCTGTCAGTTCAATCCTTCTGCTGCTTTCTATCACTTCTGTTTTCTTGCAAAAAAAAAAAATTATGAAAAGAAAAAAAAATTATGAAAAAAAAATAAATAGGTCGGGTCGACACTATGATCCATAACAGCACTAACAGAAGTGCTGAACTAGCACTTATTCACAAGTTTCACACAGGCTAATAGCGGAAACATTACCGGCTACGCATTTTTAAAAGTTGCGTTTTACTTAATATTGTTTTTATTGATGTCACTTTTTCGGTTGTTTTAGTTAAAGAGCACTTGTCACCTACATAAACCTACCAACATTTTCTAATTGGGCCAATATTAGGCCACATCTCAGATTTGCCCAAATAACACTGCACCTTGCAACGCCGCTTCCCTCCGCAACATCACGCCCTGTTTTAGCACAATATAACAAACCTTTAACTATGGGAAATTGGAATTGCAGTCAGATAATCAATAGGGATATTGGTGAGGTTTGACCGATTCATCAATAAAATTTATGCACATGAATATTGCTTCAGGTACATATAAATCATTCAGGATAGATAAATGCATATTGCAATTTCTCTGACTAGGAAAGCAAAACTGATGATATTTGAGATAAAGTTGTGACCATGGGGAAAGATATTTTCATTCTCACACAGTACACTTTCTGTCAGCTATCCCATCGAAGTGTCAGGGAGACTTCCTGAAATAAGGGTGATCTCCCTCACTCCCTGAAGAGTCTGGCATTCTCCCTGATGCTGAACCAGTACAAGACGTGGTTGGCTTCGCCATCTGTGGCATGATGACACAGTTCAGAAATTGTCTCCTATGTCCATGTATTGATGCCTATGAAGGTGGCCATTTTCATGGAGACCAAGAATTAATCAAAGACTGACAGGTAAGACAACATGACTTCAGTAATGGAGACAGAAATGTAAAAGACACTTCAGTCTCTAGAGATTCAATAGCTGCTTTTCTTTAACGCAGAGTTGCCTACTCTCCCGGAATGCCCGGGAGACTCACACATTTCTGGGAGACCTCCCGGACTCCCGGGAGAGCAAGGCAACCTCCCAGTTCTAGATAAGTGCTGGGGGCGTGGCTTAGTGACGCAAATATCACGTCATTCTTGGCCAAAATTGTGACATTCATTCAGGGGGCTGGGCCAAAATGATGCGATTCGTCAAGCCCCGCTCCCGCACGCCCACCTCCCCTGGGATCTCCCTGAAGTCAACAAGGAAAAGTTGGCAAGTATGCGAAGGAGGCTGCAGCCAGCCTGGTTTAGCCACATTCAGGAAATGACTGATAACAGAGAATATTTGCTTGCATTCAGCTACATATAAAATAAAAGTCAGTTATCTCATGTTTTATCAGAGTGTGTTGTGACAAGGGAATGGTTTTCCACAGGTCTGTAAGAGAGGAGAGAGTTATTGATCTGATGGTCTGGAAGGTAAGGCTGCAGACATTACATTTGTAAAGCAGTGCACCTACTGGAGGACATATGTGTGACAATATAATAGTATAATAGAGTGTGATTTAACTTACATATTTTGAAGTGGTTTAGAGATATCCTTTTCCACAGCAAGCAGCAGCTGACTGGGTCCTGTCTGCAGTGAGAATAATCAAGCAGAGCACCTGCAGAGAGCTCCTCTGTAAAGACTAGGGGTAAATGTATCAAGCTGAGAGTTTTCCAGCGGGTTTAAAATTCTAGCTATCATTTATTTAGTACATTCTACAAAATGACAGCTAGAATCTGATTGGTTGCTATAGGCAACATCTCCACTTTTCAAACCCGCCGGAAAACTCTCAGCTTGATACATTTACCCCTAGGTGTCAGTGTCACCTGCCCTTCAAGCTAAGGCTGTGGGAGGAGTGTAAAATATTTAAGCCTGAGTTGTTGAGTATGTATTTGTGACCGATGCTGAACAAGTTGGCCGGTGACTAGTTGTTAGTCTATATAACATAGCATTAGGGTCACAAGAAAGTGTGAGGAACATTATGAGTTACTTTGATATCCTGACAATAAAAGGAAAGCTCATGCAAGAAATTGTTGTATGTGCATCATCAGAAGGGTGCCTGTGGCACAATGTGCGTGTATATATATTCCTAATTTCTTATTGGGACTAAGTTATGTAAGGGACATTTTATTTAATTCAGTATTATGTTGGTTTTCAATGTATTTACAAGTATGTGTGGGGCAGGGAGGGAGGTTGTTTTCACAGTATTTGGGCCTATATAATCTTGCTCTGTAGAACAGTTTATTTGGCAACCCTTGAGAAAGGTGCCAGAGGGGCACTGCAATGATTGCTGGGAATTTTTTCTTGACATATGAGCTGGTCTTCATGTTGTCATTTACACCTGCGACTTCCTGAAATTATGTTTTCAAAGAATGCAAAAATCTGTCATAGACTTATGATGATGCAACTGTAGGTAGCAAACGTCTACAAACTGCATTACTGCTACAACATGCTTCAATGGACCAGCTCGAATGCAAACTTTCAGTGGAATTTTTATAATTACCTGCACTGATCGCTGATACAGAACAACATAAGTAAATAGATCTGGACTATAGAGAAGCCTGAACATATATAAGCCTAGATAAGACACCTCTAGTGGTATTAGAAAGTTTTTGAAGCCTTTAGAATGTTCTGAACTTCTGCATAAATATGGCCTTAAATCTGTTTAAATCTTCTCATAAAAATAGATAGAGAACCCAATAAATCAAATAACAAATAGAAGGATACATTGCTAATTCATTAATTGATAAAAATAGGCCAATATTAAATTTCTTTGTTGGAAAAAGTACGTGAACAATGTAATAATCAGGTATGAGTTTGGGTGAACTTGCCCTTTTTAAAACAAACTTAAAACTGAGCCTTGACGACCAAAGACTGGATTCATCACATCGGTTTGTAACACATACCATGTCTTGATCATATCAGATTCCTAAGGATCTTAGATAAAGGATTGTTGATGGTTATAGGACTGGGAAATGTTCCAAAAGAATTCAAAAGATGTTGAGCTTCTCCAACATACTGTCAGTAGGATAGGGTGCAAATGGAGATAATTTAACACCACTGCTACTCTCCCCAGGATTGGTCACCCAAGAAAAATCAACCCAAGAACTCGGCATATAATATTCCGGGAGATCACAAAGAACCCCAGGGCAGCGTCAAAGGATCTGCAGACCTCTCTTGTACTGGCTAATGTCAGGGTTCATGAGACTTCCATCAGGTAATCACTGAACAATAATACACTGCATGAGAGGAAAGCAAATGCAAAGCCATTACTCTCCAAGATGAACATTGTTCCCCTGTTAAAGTCTGCTACATTCCACCTGGATGATACAGGAGACTACTGGAAGAATGTGCTGTGGGTGATTGAGTCTGTAATAGCACATTTTTGCTTAATAGAATCATAGAAACATAGAATTTGACGTCAGATTAGAACCACTTGGCCCATCTAGTCTGCCCATTTTGTAACCTATGGTAACCTCAAACCGTATTTGATACTTTATTCTGTGTAAGAATATCCTTATGTCTATACCAATCATCTTTAAATTGCTCTACTGTATTAACCTCTACCACCTCTGATGGGAGGTTATTCCACATATCCACTACCCTTTCTATGAAGTAGTTTTTTCTAAAATTTCCTCTGAACCTACTTCCCTCCAGTGTCAGTACATCTCCTTGTGTTCTAATACTTCTCTTACTTTGTAGAATGTTTCCCTCCTGTACCTTGTTATAACCCTTATAAGACCAAAGTAGGAACCTCATCCCAAACTTGTAATACAATGGTGGCATGGCTTGGGGATGTTTTTGCTGCCATGGGACCAGCTTTGCCATCATTTGGAGCTGTGAATTCTGGATTGCACCAGCAAATTTTGCAAGAGAATGTCAAAGTATCCGTCTGTGTATTAAAGCTCAACAGATGGATCTTGCAGTAAGGCAATGACCCTAAACACACAAGTCAGTAGTTGAAGAAGAAGCTTTGTGTTTTGGAAAGGCCAAGTCAGTGCCCAAATCCATTGAAAATGTTGTGGCAGGTCCTGAAGCCAGGTGTTCATATCCATGAGTTGAAGTTGTTGTCTAGTGAAGAATTCCTCCAATCTGGGACTGATCAACAATTACCGTAACCGTCAATGCTGTAATATCAATACCGTAGACAAAGTCATTGCTGCTCGAGCCGGTCACACCAGTTACTTAAAGTATAGGCTCACCTACTTTGTCCAACAAAGAAATTTAACGGTAAATCATTTTGATCAATAAATGAATGAAAGAGTATATACTTCTCTGCGTTGTTTTATTTATTGTGTTCTTTTTATTTATTTGTTATGAATAAAGGGGATCCCATAGGAACATTTATAAAGAGCCCCCTTCCCAGACAACACAACGCTGTAATGTGAGCTGTGTTAAGATGCACAATCCAGTGAGTAGGCTAATGGCAACCAGGTGGAAGGGCAGAGATGTTTATGGGCCTAGACAACTCCGTGCTTGTATACTGTTGTCCTGCACACAGCAGGCAGCGTAAGCTCTAAGTTCCCGACACACAACGATTATTAATTCCATAAATTCCGTCAGCAGCGTTATACAGCCTGATAAACACAGCATAAATGCAATAATGATCTGTTAGGAACCTGGCTTACAAGACAGTAGTGATCTAGTATCCATCTGGGTCCACTGTTGGTACAGAAACATGGAGAAAGTAATCTCATTAACTATGCTATCATAATTTGTCAAAGAGGCACCCCTGTGACATAGCAAAACATAGACGTGATCACCAGCGTTTCCTACAATAAAGAAATTATCTAGACCTAGCAAGACTATATCTGACAAACTGGTATGCTACCAATGGAACAGCAAATATGGAACCAATATTCAGAAACCCTCTCCTTCCCCTTTATTTAATTTTAACAATCATACTCTAGACTTTGCATTGCTCTGCAAAACTCGTCTTGCTCCACAAACCTATGCACTTCGGCAGAGATCTAGGTGGACTTTCGGAAATCAAGGGGGGTGGTGGGACTAAAGCTGATTTCACACTGCAGAGTGGACGTTTTGCAATTCAAAAATAACCTCTTCTGTGTTTAAAGTTGACACAACATTATCTAATGTCCATGCAAGATTTCCTATCCTTGCACAGGATCATAGATAAATTGGGAGATTGGGCAGGAACAAGTCAGGTGGAATTCAATGTGGATAATTGTAATGTTGTGCATATGGGGGTTGAAAATATGCAATATACACCTAGAGCCACTATATAGCAACTTCTTGGAGTCCCCTCCATAGTCAACCCAGGGGCCGGGCCACAACAAGTTGGTGACCCCTCCCACTAATTAGGCAAACCTGGGCCCCTGTACCTGCTCCCCTTCACCCTCTTGGTGCCAACGTATACATCCAAGATGTTAATCTATAATCTGGATAAATATGTACATATAATCGTCGATTTAGCGATAGCCATGCTGTTGCACCAAGAGTCAGCAGGATATTACCATGTATTAAAAAAGAATATAGGCACAAGAGAGAAAAGTATAATTTTCCCTTAGTTAAATACTGACTGTTTTTTCGTGCAGCACACAAATATTAACTTTAAATTCCAGTGTACAAATAAGCTACCAAGTATATGTGTGCTACATGAAAAAACAGTCAGTATTTAACTTATGTGCAAAACACTCATTTGCACCCCTTGCATTGTAACATGGTTTTGTCCAGGAGACTGAAATAAGGATCCTCTTCATTGAAGATCCTTAATGAATCAGGCCCATAGTTATCATTTATTTAGTGCATTCTACAAAATGACAGCTAGAATGTGATTGGTTGCTATAGGCAACATCTCCACTTTTTCAAACCTGCAGTTTAGCAAAAATACCCCCAACGTTCCAATAAATTATTCATACTTGACATGTCTTTAAATGTTAGATGATGTCAAATAAAATAAAAGGTACATTTCCTGTATAATGCCCATAATATAAAAATAAATTTACTCGACTATAGTCCCAAATAAAAGCCTTATCTGTCCTGACTAACAATATAACATTTTCTTTATTAGATTAAAAATGATCTCAAATTATCCCCAGTTAAAGTGACGCAGCATTAAAAGACAAACATTACCTCCGAGGGTGAGTTCCCAAAAATAATAATAATATAGAGTAGACTATAGAATAATATAATGTCATATTAGTAACCTTAACAATTTAATTTAATTTAATATGAATATGTTTAGGATTGAAATTAGACACCTTAGAATGAATTTTTGATTTGTACAAACGTTTCCTTGATTTTTTTTTTAGATTCCTCTTTTTGTCTAAATATATAAAATCGTTGCAGACGTTTTACTCATTTTGTCTAAGTACTTGTTTTCCATGGTCCCCACATGCTCTGCGCTCACAGATCACTGCCTCAAATCACTGCTTAATTCTGTACCTTGACAATACCGCGGCTCGCCGTTGCGTTAATGCCGTACTAATGCTTAAACACAAAAGCTCACTGTAAGCTATGTGTGTCAGAGAGATGGAAATCGAATGTGATGGTTCCAGGAAAAGTAACTGCAAAGCAGCTGATTCACTGTGACTTGATTTTCCATTCGGCCGTGATGCGTATAGTATGTGATGTTCCCATCTGCACGGGTGTCTGCCCACCAGCCAGCCTGCCACGTTGGCAAAAGTGGCCCCAGTGCCGAGAAGGATCTGAACCGAGCTGCAGATGCCTCCTTTAAGCCCAAATTCATTTTGACAATGTTCACATCCAGTTAGGGCCTAAAGTACTTGTACTTGTCACAAGGGATATATAGTGAGGAAATTGCCCCTATACAAAAAAAAAAGTGAAAAAGGATTGCTACAAGATAACTTCCCTCTGGATAAAATTCAGAGAAGATGCTTGACCCGTCTTGAATTAGGCTTGTGGTTTTTTTTTTGGATCCAGTTACCCGTTCATGCGTGTGGCACACAGTAGTACAACAATTTTAGGAAGATCCATGCAGAAGGAAGAACAGGATTACCCTCAATTTTATTTTTTTTCTTAAAGAACATGCCTTGTGGTTACTAAAACAGAAATAATAATAATAATTCAATTGGGGAAATTGCATGGGTACATTTTGCATAAGGTAACATCTTTGCAGTTGACATTGCGTGAGCATGACAAGCCTCCGTCCGTACGGTGATTTAAGCTGCCGGTGACAATGCATTTTAGGCAGCGAGCGATCTTACGGCTTTATACATCATTATGTCTGCTCTCTCTCTATATATATATATACCTGAGAGGTACTTATAATATGCTTTGCTCATTTATATGCTTTTAAAGGAGTTTGAGAAGGTAAAAAAAATAAATCTGTCATGCCACAGGGTAGTACCAAAAGAAAAATACAAAAAAAACCCCCCCATAAAATAAATGAATTAATAAAAACGATCAAATTTTCTGTTATCTTAGTAGCCAGAGGAATCAATATCTCTAATTATTAAACAAACGCAGCATTGAAACATATTTGATTCCCTACAGTATCTGACTGGCGGAGTTAAATGTGTCTAGTTTAACCACACACCCTTGTTTTAATTTCAGCCTATTTAAATTAATTTTGTGGCCCCTTAGGGGGAGCAGGTAAATGGCCGAGAGTTATTATAGCGAGGATTGTTTTAGTGTCAGTATAGCCAGGATACAGTCAGTGTTCCCAGGTTTATTACAAAAATATTTCTTGCTGTGAAAATCAAGCAAGTACATATCTGTGTTTTATATACATACATATATATATATATATATATATATATATATATATATATATATATAATCATCATCATCATCACCATTTATTTATATAGCGCCACTGATTCCGCAGCGCTGTACAGAGAACTCATTCATATCAGTCCCTACCCCATTGGAGCTTACAGTCTAAATTCTCTAACACACACACAGACATGAACCCAGCGCTGTGAGACAGAAGTGCTAACCACTTAGCCACCATGTTGCCCACATATATATATATATATATATATATATATATATATATATATATATATATATATATAATAATGGGTATCAGGCACCAAGAACAATAAAGGGTCTATTTATTAACACCCCTACGTTACACTTATTGCAGTGATTGGATTTTTTTTTTTCTGCCAAATTAAAAAATGAAGGCCACTGGGCAGCGCCCTGGCGACTTGGGCTGGCAGTGGTAAGAGGAATCTTACCGCCGACCATGCCAGTGCACATGCCAAAATGCCAATTGAAAGGCCAGACTTGGGCTCTCGTTTCCAGATTCTCTAAAAGAAAAAAGAATTAATAGTAAAATAAAAAAAGGAAAAAAAAGAGAAAAACATAAAATAAACTGTTTTAAAAAAGAAAGGTAAAAAATGCTTTACTGTATTAATAATAAAGCATTTTTTTTGACCACTGCTCCCCGTCTAATGCCATCCTGAGATGCCGTCAGCTATTGGAGGAGAGCAGTGGTAGTTGTCCTTGGGATAAGCATCAAATGAGGGAACTGGGGGTTTTGGTAAATATCACCATCATCATCATTTATTTATATAGCGCCACTGATTCCGCAGCGCTGTACAGAGAACTCATTCACATCAGTCCCTGCCCCATTGGAGCTTACAGTCTAAATTCCCTTACACACACACAGACAGACTAGGGTCAATTTGTTAGCAGCCAATTAACTTATCTGTATGTTTTTGGAGTGTGGGAGGAAACCGGAGCACCCGGAGGAAACCCACACAAACACGGGGAGAACATACAAACTCCACACAGTTAAGGCCATGGTCTGGAATTGAACTCATGAGGCAGAAGTGCTAACCACTTAGCCACCATGCTGTAAATAGGGAGACCTAAATCCTGCGAAAACGGAACTTTAGGGCTTTTCTCCTTTTTCTAAATCGACCCCTTAGTTTTATCTATTTCCCATCTGAAGATTTTAGAACACGGCTACATGAAGACATTCCCTTGCAATTTTAGGACCCCTGATGTACTGACCACTGTCCAATACCAAGACTTGTCTTCGGCCATGTAAGACATATACTATACAGATCTGTTTAATTTATCTTGTGGATAAGCCCGTGCTTCCCTAGAACCATCTCTATCTAAGATATTAGCTACACACAGTTCCTGACCATTGGAAATATATTTAATGCAGTAAATAACAGGTTACTTCGCAATCGTAAAATATTTAACACAACTTATATGTATCACGATTTCAAACTCTTTGGTTATGTTTATATAAATAGTTTTATATAGGATCTACTTTCATGTTGTTGTTCTTTAGGAGCTCAGAAATGTATCATTTATGCTGCACAGAGTATTTACATAATTGCATTTATTAATGTGGATGGGAGCTGACATTTGGCTTTTTGGCAGCTGTAATATAACAGGACAAATAATTGATGAGTCTTCAGTGTTACAATTCTAAATAGTGGGAATATTGTTATGTAAACAAAATACATTTTATGTGATAATGATCCAAAAACATGGGGCGGAACAGGGGTGTAGGAATCAGGGGGGCAGAGGGGACAGAGGGCCCCCACCCATGATTTCTGTTGGGTGGGCAAAGACTGTGTTTTGCCCCCCATGAACTTCTACACAAAAGCCTTCATGCTACTTTCTGAAATCATAGTGTCTGTTCTAAACTTGTGAAACATTTTTAAATAATAGACTGTCTTAGTATAACTACCAAATGTTCTTTAATATAGATGGCCTTAGTATAGATTTAATACAGATTGATTGATTTGTTTATTTAAAAAACTCTAAGGGGTATATTTACTAAACTACGGGTTTGAAAAAGTGGAGATGTTGCCAATAGCTTTCATTTATTTAGTACATTCTACAAAATGAAACGTAGAATGTGATTGGTTTGCTATAGGCAACATCTCCACTTTTCCAAACCCGCAGCTTAGTTAATCTAGCCCTAAGTGTTGCGTTCATAAACATTTAATAAATAACCTGTAAAACAGGCGTTCGTGATATAAGCAAACTTCTAGGGGTAAATGTATCATCCTCCAATTTTTTCATCTCATAACTTAGTGAGATGATGCTGAGTTGGATGTTAATCCCAACATGGAAGTGTTCAGTGCGCTTTTCCGTACTTCACCTACGCAGTGAAATGCCATATATCTTAGCACGGTGGCTAAGTGGTTAGCACTTCTGCCTCACAGCACTGGGGCCATGAATTCAATTCCCGACCATGTCCTTATCTGTGAGGAGTTTGTATGTTCTCCCTGTGTTTGCATGTTGTTTCCTCCGGGTGCTCCGGTTTCCTCCCACACTCCAAAAACATACTAGTAGGTTAATTGGCTTCTATTAAATTGACCCTAGTCTGTGTCTGTGTGTGTGTGTGTGTGTGTGTTAGGGAATTTAAACTGTAAGCCGCAATGATGCAGGGACTGATGTGAGTGAGTTCTCTGTACAGCGCTACGGAATTAGTGGCGCTATATAAATAAATGGTGATGATGATGATGATGATGATGATATCTTAGTTTGTATGTACACCTCTGGCTGTTTAGTGTGGGTTAATAAATATAATGAAAGTGGTTGGACATACTTATATTACAATTTACTACCAATATTTAGTATGTTTTTCTTCATTGAAATCAGAGTCATTTCGTGAATTGATTTATTGGATAAAAATATAAGAATTATGTACGAATGTCAATCTCAGATGAATTGATTTTCTCAACACTAATTGTCCAATATCTCCGTAGCTTTAGGTGGGCAACAGGTTACTACCATAAGAAGACATAGGACTGGAGATCTATTTAAGTTTGTGTGGGGTCCTAACCTGAAATCCTCTAGATCTGATTCATTTTATAACTGAATCTGCAGCAGGAGAATGATATCACACACTCCTGATGAAAGAAGATCACAATGAAATGTCCTTATCCGCCTACACACCAGTAAGGTGTTTCATCCCAGGGAAATTCCATGGCAACTTTTCCAGTTTCACCTTAGGCAAGATTGTTAATGTCAGTAAGATGTGTCATCCTCTGAGAAATGATTATTTAGCATTTAAATACTACATTGTTGATAGGGTATAATACCGCAACTTAGAGAATGATAAGGAGTTGGCTGAGGTTCAATGACTATTAATTTGAACGGCTGTACACTTAGAAGGGATTAGAAAATATTTCTTTATTATTATTGTAATAAAAAAAGTCCAAAGATGTCATTTAAAAAGGTATTTGATCTGTGCCATGAAAATAAGTATACCTTAAACAACAAGGAAAACGGAACTATTTAGATTAATATCTAATAACATTAATACCCCACACCTCTTAGGGCCCGAGTAATTAAGGAACATATCTGCCGGTTTTGTGTGTATTGTTCGTAAAAATACTCTGCGTATGCTCAGGACCGGACGATACGCCATAGAACGCAAAGTGTCCAAGTCAGCTTCGAGCGCAATCCCTTGGATTGTACGCTCCTCTGAGCAGGGCCATCTCTCCTTCTGTTTCCACCACTTCTAACTCTGCTCTCCAGCTACTTAGCCCTCCTCCTCGAGGGTCCTCCACCCCACGTCCACTCTCGCTCCCTCCTCCCCCCTGGGGGTCTCCCTGTCTTCCGCGCCCTCCTTCTTGGGCCCCGTCGTTTGCGGATCCTCCCTCCCCCTTCCCCGCCCTCTCTAGCTGTGCATTGAGCTTACTGAGTTGCTGTGTTTACTGTACTGTGCTGTCTCCCATTGTATTGTAATTTTCTTTGTCTCTGTACGGCGCTGCGGATGCCTTGTGGCGCCTTATAAATAAATATTAATAATAATAATAATAATAAAATCACACTTATTACAGACTACGAGATAGGGGTTTTACCAGGGTGGGGAATGGGTGGACTTATGTAGACAATGTTCAGTAAGGGCGTTCTTGTGCAGCGCGTCGGAGTCAGCTTTAGGTGCGCGCAAAAGTAAGCTGGTTTTCTGCTGTATCTCTTGCTCCAGTTAGAGTTCTAGTCTAAGTCCCGAATACTAGTAATGATGGCTGAGTATGTATGCTAAAACAAGAGTTTGCAGTCAGGAGCAACTGTGAGGAGTTTGTATGTTCTTCCTGTGTTTGCGTGGGTTTCCTCTGGGTGCTCCGGTTTCCTCCCATACTCCAAAAACATTTTGGTAGGTTATTTGGCAGCTAACAAATTGACCCTAGTCTGTGTATCTCTGTGTCTGTCTGTCTGTCTGTGTCTGTGTGTGTGTGTGTGTGTGTGTGTGTGTTAGGGAATTTAGACTGTAAGCTCCAATGGGGCAGGGACTGATGTGAGTGAATTCTCTGCTCAGCGCTGCGGAATTAGTGGCGCTATATAAATAAATGGCAATAATAATAATAATAACTGTAAAAAATATGTGTAATGAACAGAAAACATTCAGAACACCCTAATAAATGTTTTTCTAGGATTTTTGTTTTTTAAAAATGTGCATGTATAATCATAAATGACTATACTATTGACATGTAACATTAATTGAATATATATATATATATATATATATATATATATATATATGTTTTTTTCTATGCGCTCTTTTGAGATGTTATATTCTACACAGGTCTTGTACGTATCCTGCAGTGTCTGGTCTAGTACAGCAGACTGAACCTACACCCGTAGTTACTACCACCTGTATCTTGAGATCCGTTCCCTGTTGACTTCGGAGTACGCTGAGCCGTGTTACGCACAGTTTATAACACACGCATGCTGCTCTCAGTATACTGCCTTAGTGACTCAGCCCCTTAGATTGTAAGCTCCTAAAACTGATGTATATTAACTCATACTTGTCGACTTTCTCCCATTGCTTTCCGGGAGATTCAGTGGAGGAGGTGGGCGTGACGCAATGACGCAAACGCGTCATTTTACAGTCGGGCCCGGAGAATCGCTGTATTGTGGCCCTATTTCTGTAAATGCAGAATTTTGCCATACTCCTCCGGGAGTCCGGGAGACTCCCCCAAAATGCGGGAGTCTCCCGGACATTCCGGGAGAGTTGGCAAGTATGTATTAACTTCTCTATCAGGGGCAGGCTGGGCCAGGGTTGCATATGCTCTGTGAGCGGGCACTATAGGGGACTGCTCCTGGCTGGCATGAAAGAACGCTGGATATACTTCCTCCGCACTGCTGCACATCCTGGTGGTTGGACCCTCCCCCTGGACCCACCCCTTATTGTATCTACCTCACCTTCCTTCACTCTCACCTCCCTGTGCTCCCTTCTCCACCCTTAGCTCTTGCAGAAACATCACTGCAACACACTTTCGGATGGAGGCAGACAAAGGAGTTTGTCCACAGCATTCAACAGGGTAAGTGTGTTTGAAGGGATTATTAATATACTGGAGATTATTCATGTTATATGGGGGTTAGTGTTATGGGGGGACCAGTGTGTAGGGGGCTATTAATGTTATGTGGGTACTGGTGTGGGGGAGTTAATATTATATGGGGAATGTTGTGGGAGGTTATAGTGAAGTGGTGATTGTGGGGTTCATGTTATCTGGGGACTGGTGTATGTGGGGTTAATGTAATTTGTACACTGGGGTTTGTCATATAGGGACTTGTGTAAGTGGGGATTAATATTATGTGTGTGGGGTTAATGCCTAAAGGTTAAATGTGGAGGCTATTGATTTAATATTGGGGCTGGTCGGTAGAGGGAGGCCTAGAGTATTAACTTGTTGCTCGTTTTCCAGGAGGTGAATAGAACCTATCTCTTTAAAAACAGGGTCTCAACATTCAAGGATCGGGCCAAGCAGCAAATGAAGTATGTTAACATACTTGTATGGGGTAAATGTAATTTGAACACAGGGGGTTGTCATATAGGGACTGGTGTGTGTATGTGGGGGTTAATATTATGTGTGTGTGGAGTTAATGCTATATGGGGACTGGAGAGGTTAATGTTATGTGGGCACTAGGAATTCATATTATGTGAGGACTGGATATTAATGTAATGTGGGGACTGGTGTGTGTGTGGAGTTAATATTAATGTGAATGCTATAAATGATGTTAGAGCTGGTTGAGTTGAAATAGGCATGTTTATTAAATTATAATGCTATTTAATGTAGGCCTGGCTGAGGGGAACGAGGCCTAAAGATTAAATGTGGATGCTATTGACTTAATATTGGGACTGGTTGGGAGAGGGAGGTCTAGAGTAGTAACTTGTTGCTCATTTTCCAGGAGGTGAATAGAACCTTTTTAAAAACAGGGTCTCAACATTCAAGGATCGGGCCAAGCAGCAAATGAAGTATGTTAACATTATTAAAGTCCCACCACCATCTATAGAGACAGCGGAGGGGGGCATTTTATGGGCTGAACCAATTTTCATAAGAATGCAACCTATCACTTCCCACTGCAGTCAGTGACATTGCTGAGACTCAGAGATGCTGGTGGCATTATTGCTGGAAAAGTAGCATATTGAAGTGTTCACAGGGGCTCTTTCTTGCCAACAGAGCTCATTGTCTCTCATGGCTGCTCACCAAAAGTCACTTTGCATCACCACACAGCACATATTTTTAGACACTGCTGTTTAGTAAGATTTGCTGTGGTGCAAAGTGTGGTTAGATGCCACGTAGGTCAATTAGCAACCTAAAAAACTGTGCTTAGTGCGTCTTTTTTAAGTGTATTCTTGCAAACAACCTGGCTTGTATTGCAGAGGTAGTGTAAGCCTACCGTAACTTAGGAGCTTACCTTGAGTACAAGCTGCCTGTAGTCCCTACAGTGTTTTACCATTTCAGACTGTGTTAAATCAGGCCAAATGGTCTAACTGGTTGTTTTCTGTATAAATTCAGTATGTATATCAGCAAGCAGCATGTTCTGTGCATGTTCCCGGATTGTCCTCAAATGAAGTTCCCTGTTGCTTTCCTTTAAGAAAGCAAAATGACTTCTCTGCATTCTGTTTAATCTGTAACTTTATTTCTTATTTCTGTGGAATGTCTGAGCACTTAGTCACAATCTCCCTGAGTGCGCGTGCCTTAAAGGACTAGTTGCGGTGAAGGGCAAGCTGTTTGATTATCTTAATAGTTAATATCTCTGAAGTGATCGGATCTTATCTTAAGACTTTTCTGAAAGTGACCTGAGGGGGAGCAGAGATTTGTGGGTAATGGCTCCACATGACCACACTTACAAAGTTGGGTAATTACACAGAGTAGATATAACAGGGTGAATGAGCACAGAAGGAGCAACTTTCAAAATACTAGATATAGCCTTCCCAGGCGGCATATTTATACTCCTGGAGGAAAGTGCAAAGACGAAAATATTTTTAGAGAAAATGAATTGTAGTATTTTCTAAACAGCTTTGTTTACACAGAAAATAATGTATGTAATATTTGCCTTACTTGCGTGCAATCATGGACTGATAATCTTATTGCGATTGAGTAAAGTTGGTTCATTGTGTTTGTGACTTGGAGTACTTCCCGAACATCAAGGGTCTCCTGGACATCAGACAAACATGGGATAAGTTACACACTGCACGCTGCCATACTCTGTGAAAATCCATCTTGCGTACTAACCCACGGATGTTAACAAGCAAAAAAATTGTCCTGTTAGAAATAATCTATTCTGCAAGGGGCATTTATATTATTTACTTGTTTATAATGCGCAAATGATGTTTACATTTGAATCCTGTAAATAATATCTGTATAATCAGTGAGTTCCGATGTCATCCCTTAACCGTTTTATAAGAATAACTTGTGCATTATAATAAATGTTGCAACTGTAGGGTAAATTAATATTGATTTTAGAAGTCACCTGGGATTTCTGTGACCTGTATAAAATCACTGCCTTGTACACATACTGTATATGGTCACAGAACTCCTTGAACAGTAGTCATATAATTTATAGTAGTGGTGTATCATCCTATATAATATATATATCTTCATTTATGTATAAATAGAAAGTAAAATGAGCAACTTACTCCGTGTTTGCAATAGCAACTGAGAAAGAAAAATGGGAGTATTCTGACAACATTACTTATATTCATTTTACACAAATATTATTTATGACGTTCCATTGATACCGAGCAGAGAATAAGGAATAAACGGGCATGCTTGGAAGTTATTCAAACTCACTCAAACTAAATACACTTGATTAGTACCACTGGATTGATGACAAGCCAAATTTTACAATATCTTGATGACTATTTTGTTATTTCAGCTTTATAAATGTTATTATGCAAATTGCCCCTGTTACTTCTGAATTTCTAACGCAATAATGAGAAGTTAAACTGTACTTAAAGATATTTTTTTTTGTAATAAAATGTGTGTTTCTACTGTTTAATCAGTATTTTACTTGCAGCAATACATACCTAAACAAAATATTTCCCCGAGAAACGAAAATATTTTTGCTAGGTAGCACAATAAAAGAAAATGAAAGAAAATGTATTAAAATAAAATACAATAGGAATATCTACAGATAAGACAAACTGATGCAATTCAATTTCATTTAATTAGCTGACTCTTGTTTTTCATAGTTAAACAGTGAAGTACGGTGGTGCCTTGATCTCATACTTGCCAACTCTCCCGGAAAAGTCTGGGAGACTCACGTGATTCAGGTCAGTCTGGCATTTCTCCCGCATCCTGAAAATTCCGTTGTTAAAATGACACGATTCACAGAGAATTGCGTCATTTTGGCCCCGCCCCCGCGACAAAACGGCATTTTACTTGTGGAGGTAGGGCCGAAATGACGCAATTTGAGGCGCCCTGCCCGCTCCCGCCCATTTGTCCCGCCCCTCTCCCGGAGGGCGCCTACTGAAAGCAGGCAAGTATGCGTGATCTGTGTATTCACATTAAGCCATGTCATTTCCTCTAACTTATCATTACGGACCAACACCCTTTACCCATCCTGTTCCTTCCCTGAAATTGTAAGCTGTAGTAAGTGTCCTTTGTGCATGAAGATGAATTGAGCGCTGCTGCATTTAGCAGTGTATCGCCCAGATCAAATTTGTGGATTATACGCAGAAAATCGGTATTTACGTTCCTTGATGAATCAGGCCCTATATGCGATTCTTGCTGATAAATTAAGATTATATTAAATCTTAAATCTTTGAACATGGAAAAAAGTTTTTCAAATATTGTAATAATATTTGTAAGTAGAGTTCATTCAGACTTAGGAGCAAAGTTGCTCCTGGATAAACCATGTTGCAATGCAATGGATGCAAATGCATTTATTTTATTTTATGTTTTCATATGCAGGGAATATAAGTCCAATTTAAGTTCCCAGTATGAATAAAATGACAAGGAGTTTAAATGAATGAATTCACACGGAGCCCATATTGAAATTGCCAGGGTTCTTGTGAATTCATTAATTTAAACTCCTGGGAACTTAAATTAGACTTATAGAAAATGTTGACTTTTTAATTTTTTTAATATAAGGATTTATTATAATTTTACTATTACAATTTTATAATTTATTATAATTTTATATTTTCAGATTACAGATTTTTACAATGTCAAACCTCCCAACTCTCCTAATTGTAGAATTGAGAAAAGTTAGCCCCGAGCAAATCAAACAATGCACCTATCAACCCATACAACACCCATTTCTGTCAAGACCACACCTACATTGTGCCCCTCTTAGATGCTGAAAATATGGACTGCTCCACAAAAATCAGGACTATTGGCAGGACCACATTGAGTAATCAAATTGAAAGAAATTTGAAAAAAATATTAGGTCCCCCAACCCCCTCCGGTGCTTTGAATACCATCCATTTTTTAAGGGATTACACGTTATTCAGTGATATTACAGCTTCCTAGTGAATGGACAGACTGCATTGTCATAAATAGTGTATCATAGTGTATCGTTTAGAGCTGGACTTGCTTGAGAACATAACATAGCATCACATATTGTTACATTACTTCTAGAATACACATTTTGTCAAAAATATTGCACCAGTGCTTTAATAAAAATAATATATATATATATATATATATATATATATATATATATATATATATATATATATACATATATATATATATATATATATATATATATACACATATATATATATATATATATATATATATATATATATATATTTATATTTAGATGTATACACTTGTCAGGCACTTATGAATGACTGCTACTAACAGGTTTGATGACAATGACTCTCATTGTGATGACCAACAGCAGACTGAGCCAAACTGAAGATTAATAGGAGTTTCTAGACAATTAAAACAAAACATATAGCAAGGTTCACCCCTTTCTCTATACAGCCATCTAGCAGATGGATTTCAGGTTGCTGTCTGATAATGCAATTTGACATGATAAGGTAACCAGAAGATGTGTCTTAGCGAGACACATCTGTCTCTGAATCGAACAAAGTGCTTTTAGATTTGATAGGAAATAATACACTGATGGAGAGATTTAATTTAATACACAACATAGGGACATTATTTTAGAACAATAAATAATAATATTAATGAAATAATAGTGATGTGCAATTATGAAAACATGGAATTTGGAGGCTGCAAATAGGCAATCAATTTTGAAAACAACAAAAATGTATTTTATATTCCAATATAATTAATTTAGTTGTTAAGAGTTTCTGCAGTTGGGACTGTTGCAAGCTGCCATTCTGTTGCGATGTACATGGACCAATGCTGTACCCTGCAACACAATAATGAAACATCCATGCAACACTGAACACTGAGGTGCAATGTGCAGAAACGCGTCGTGACCCATAACAGCCAATTATTTTATAGCTCTCCTTTACCAGTACAGTTTAGAAAATGAAAGCTAAAGTGTGATTGGTTGCTGTGGGTTCCAACATATTTTATTCACATCACGCAAGATTACTAAATAAGCTCAACAAAGCATTTGTTTCTTAATACTAAGCAGTGTAACACAAGCTTGCCTGTTCTTAGGTAAAACTAAAAGTCTGTTGATTCCCCTGATCACACCAAGAGTCCTACAAAGGATAATAAGCCAAATCTTTTTTTCTAATTCTGTTATGTCACATGCCAAACAGTTCCAAACCAACGCATTTCATTGCAAGGTTTTCATAGTTTACTCACAAGATTCTCAGCCTATAAACAAAATGCACAATACAACCCTTTGTTCTCGTGTGTGTGGATGACATTCCATTTCCATAGAGGAAATGATGAGTTAGTAGAAAAATAACAAACACTTAAGCAGAATGTACACACATAACAAAGGATTTTTTTTTCATGTAAAAGAGGAACAGTAGAAGCAATTTAGAGATATAATCAGTGAACCACATTGCATCAATCTCAATCATCTCCAATTATGACACAGACTTATCAGAAGGTGTTGATCTCACCTACTGTTTATTCCAATTTGGGTTGTAGACCTGAAGAAAAACTCCAACCAAGATGGAGTCCCAATATTCAGATAATATTTAATATTTAAGGCTGTCAATATGGAGCATGCATTGAAAGTGGAACCTAGTCTGCAGTCTGCAAGCTTTGAGTTCTTCAGTACTTTAAGTTTTTGTCTCCCTCTCTGTAGTCATCTGTCTTCTTTGCTCCAGCCTTTTGTCTCTAGTCCTACGGTTCTCTGTCTTATTGTAGGCGCGTCAGCATTCTCTCTCCTTTCCAACAGCTTTCTGACTTCCATCCTCTAATGTTCTCCTATCCTCCAGCTTTCAATCTCCAGTGGTCCAGCCTTTTATCTCCATTCATCAAGCCTTCTGTCTCCCATCCTCTAACCTTCTTTCTCCTGTCCTCCAGTCTTCTATCTTAAGTGGTCCAGACATGTATCTCCAGTCGTCCATACTTCTTTCTCCAGTTGTCTAGCAATCTGTCTCCAGCGTTATAGCCTTCTGTCTCTAGTGGTCCAGCCTTGTATCTCCAGTGGTTCAGGCTTCTATCTCCATTCATCCAGCCTTCTGTCTCACATCCTCCAATCTTCTTTTTCAAGTCTTCTATATTAAGTGCTCCAGGATCGTAAGTGCTCCAGGCTTCTATCTCCAGCAATCCAGCCTTATGTCTCCCATCCTCCAACCTTCTTTCTCCTGTCCTTCTATCTTAAGTGGTCCAGACTTCTATCTCCAGTTGTTTAGCCTTCTGTCTCCAGTGTTCTAGCCTTCTATCTTCATTTCTTCAATCTTCTTCTCCAATTCTCCAGTCTCCTGTCTTCTTTCTTCCATGCTTCTGTTTCATGTCCTCCAGTCCTTGTCCAAAATATTGCCTACGTAGTGTCAAACAAATTGCAAGGTCTAAAAAAGCATGTGGATTTGTTTGCCTTGGTAACTAGAGTTATCAGGATTTATCAGTGAATATATAACTCATTTATATTTTAGGAAGACATGATATAGTATCACACAATAAACTTATTTAGAACCTGAAAATATTTGTATTTGACTCAAAGATAGCGGAATGGATAAAGGTCTGTCTAATGGGTGGGAGACCGAGTGTTGTAGTCAATCGTATAAGCTGGGGTGAAGAGCTGATTGCCAGTGGCGTACCTCAGGGATATGTTCTGGTTCTGTTTTAGTTAATGTATTCAGTACTTGTGGGTCTAAAGTGGTCTGTGTCTTTTTCTAGATGATACAACAATTCAGAAAGAGTTTGTATTCCACAAGGGATAAAACAAATGTATACTGTTTTAGAGAAAATGAACAAATAGACCTGAGGATGGAATTTTAAACACAATACATCAAAATGTAGAAGAGAGCGTGTGGGACATAAAAATACAAACAAAGACTATAGATTGAATGGAAGTGTGATGTCAAGAGCAATAGAAGAAAGGGATCTTGGGAGCTATAGTGTCAGATGCAGGTAAGGAAGCAGTGTAGTTAAGCAGAGTGAAAAGCTAATAGAACAGTGTGTTGTCTTTGAAGAGACGAGAAAGGTTATTTAGCCACTTTATAGGTCACTGGTAAGACCTCACCTTGAGTGATATATATTGAACATATCTACCAGAAGACACTTATAAAATAGGAGCAAAATTCAGAGATGGGCTACTAAAATTGTACCTAAGCTGCATAACAGCTGTCATCGAGGAAGGCTTGAAGAGAGCTGAACATGTGTAGCTTAGAGGGAAGAGATAGAGAAGGTGTGTTGTGGTGGAACTACAGGGGATGCAGCCACTACAGGGGCCCAGGAGTGAGAGGGTCCAGGTCTCTCCCCCTCTGAGACCCACACTCCCCCCTCTCAAAATACCTCTGTGGAGGACTCTTCTGGGCTGGTGCATGCACAGTATTCACATGCGCCAGACCACTTATGTTCAGAAGAGGCCTCTTCTTTTGAGAATAGATCGGGAAGCCAGGAGCCTACATCAGCATTTACAGGACCCTACCTTGTTCTTTGGTGTGCTGTCTCCCTTTTTATATGATAGCAACATGCCAATATATCAAAAGTATATAGGCAGGTAATATATTAACAATGGGAAACACTGAAATTGGATGGAAGAAACTAAAAAGTAACATAGTGAATACCATGTTCACAGAGAAATCCATGGAACAGTCCCAGCAGTTTTGTTGGTAATTCATACAGTAAAATAATTAAAAACTATGTTGGCAAACATATGGTTATTGTTAAGACTTATACAATATTAATAAACAGAATAAAACAACTCACCTCCAACACCCTCCACAAAACTAAGAAACAAACAAGCAAAAGCAGAAACACAAAGGGCATCTTAGATGGTCCTGTAGGTTGTTTTTTACCATTAATTTCTCTGTTTCTGTCCTACATACTTCTGTTCTCTTTCCTTCAGACTTCTGTCTCCAGTCTGTCAATATTCTGTGTTTTTGTCCAGCCTTTTCTCTCCAGGCCTCCAGACTTGTCTTATTTCCTCCAGACTTCATCACCCAATCCTCCAATATTCTGTATCTAGCCCTCCAAGATTTTGTGTTCTTTGTACCAGCTTTCTCTTTCTCCAGCCCTGCAGACTGTTGTCTCCAAATCTGCAATCTTTCTGTCTTCTTTTCTACAGCTTCCTATCTCTCCCATCCTCCAGTCTTCTGCCTCCTGTCCTCCAGTCTTCATATTCTTTTCATATTGCATTCTATCCCTTGTTCTCAAGTTTTCTGTTTTCTTTTCGAAAGCTTTCTGTCTACAGAATCTCCAGTCTTCCAACCATCTTTCTCAGGACCTCCAACTATCTGTCTCCAATTCTCCACTAAATCTGTCTCCAGTTCACCAATCTTTGGTCTCATTTCCTCCATCCTTCTCTCCTCTCTCTTTCAATCTTCTATCTTCAGCCTTCCAATCTTCTGTGTTATTTCCTCAAACTCTCTATCTCCTGTCTTCTAGCCATTTGTTTCCTTTTGTCCAGGCCTGTTTATTTCCTGGAGTATCCATTCTCCAGTCTTGTGGCCTCTTGTCTCCAGTCCTACACCCTTCTGTCTCCTTTCCTACAGACTCCTGTCTCCAGAACTCCAGTATTCTATCCATTCTTCCACATTTCTGTCTCCACTTCTCCAGGTTTCTCTATCAAGCACTCATCCAAAATCTCCAAAACACAATATGAAGAAGAACATTCTTAAGAAAACATGTCACAAGCATTCGGATATTGGATTATAGTTATTTAATTAAATACAAATATCATATGAACCATATATTGTTCCCAAAATAGTAAGTTTTAAGTGTTATGTGCATACGTCAATTGTGTAAACTTGTGGAGCGAGGGATAGTCCCCCATCAGCAAATAATTCCATATTCTCTGGTTACTGGTTGTTCAATTGTCAGACAGCCATCTGTTCTACTAGAAAGGAGAGGAACAGGACTTTATGAAACATAAATGCTGTCTTGTTATTTGATTCATTTGCTGCCAGCAGCTGCATAATGGGAAAAAAAGTGTTGCAAATTTTGCATAAGGAGAGTATTTTCACTAGTAATTGTATTAAAAACCAATGAGGCTAAAATGCAACAACATGCAGTTTTTATAGCCCTTGCATAATACAAGGGTAATGTATCAATCAAGATCCACGTAGTTAGTTCCTGATGTCTTTTCATCACTGCTCATTGACCGTCTCAAGGCACAATATAACACATTATACCAAGTTACTTGCAGCTACTCCCAGTATAATGGTTCAGGGGTTTTACATTAGTACAACACCGCTATTAATACAAAGCAGAATACTGATACATGTTATGGGAAATAAAGTGTGATCATGTATTTCAAGAGTAAAAATATAATGGTGATCATAAATACAAAACAGGAGATGATTGCCATAATGATTGAATTATTTTCCTCAATAGCATTATGTATATTGGAGCCATGAGTGATAAGGTCAGACTAACTTTTACTCATGATAATATATTTTATTATATCAAAGGCTGTGTATTACTGAGTGGAATCATAGACATGTAATGACTTAAGTGTTTATATGTAAGTACATATGTCCATCATGCTCTCAGCAGGTTGTCAGGGCGAACGGGGGTGCTTCTCTATCTCGCAGTACAAGTGACAACTGCGCAGACTGATTAGGAGAAACGCGCTGAGGATTATCTACTAACATTGCTGAAAGATCTTAATTTTAGAGAGGTAAAAGCTAATTGCTGATTGGTTGCTATGATTTTAGTGCAGATTTGTATCTTAGAAAATAATTCTCACCTGGTGGGTTCATAGAGTCGTACACATGGGCCGGACCAGTGATGTCACAGCAGCTTAAGTGGCCACAAAGTTCAGCTTTTTGTCCACCATCAGCTCTCATTAAGACATAAATATATTGGTTATAACTTTGTGGTCTTGTGGACCCTTCAGCAAAATGATGAACATACTCACTCCAGTCTTCTGTACCCTCAGGATGAATACCTTCTAATCAATCACCACATCTTGGATGTGCTCATAGATTGTAAGGGTTTATTGAAAGCTTGAGACCCTCTGATCAGCAGACAGGAAACCCCTTGTAGGCTTCAGCATTGTGGTGGAAATAAGTCACTTTACAAGCACTTCAATGCTTCTAAGAAAGAGAGTAAACATAAACTATATGCTCTGTGCCACCGGCTTTACTTGCATTCTGAGCGATTCTAGTTCATATATTCTGGAACAATTAGTGGGAAATCATTACAGCCACACACAGAGCCAAATTAACCTCTTAAAGACCAGAAGTATTTTATACCTCAATGACCAGACCTGGTTATATATTTGGCTTTAAGGGGAATAATGTTTATACTGTTGACTCGAGTCAAGCAAATATTATTATGGTTTTTTTTTTAAGACACATAGGAGTAAATATTTTTATTTTAATTGTATTATACAGGAAAATATATACATGAAAATATAGAGTAAGGTTTTTTAATTCTGCCAAACCCCATGGAAATCCCATTAACTTTTCAGTATAGTGATATCAAATATGTCCACTTTTATAATTATTTGATGTAGTTATATAAGGAGACATTTGTGGGGGGTTTTCTTTACCATTTTAAGAATTGTTTTATTTTTTCACCCACAGGAAACCTTCAGTAGTCACAAGAGTCCCCAGCAGATCTACTTAATAGCCAACACTTGCGTTTCCTTGGATCTTTTAGTACGTGTTGGAAGTAGAGACCAAATTCTCATCACTGCTTTTCCCTATCTTACACTAAGAAGATGTTCTAATAACAAGATTTTCCTTACTAATGTAGGCTCCGCTTTACAAGCACATAGTAATTGTGAAGATGTGTAGCATTTGTAAAGCCAAGAACCAAACACAACATTCCCTGGCCCCAAGACTGAACCCATGATGGTGCGCAAAGAATTGCATATTTAGAATGTCCAATTATAAACAGCCCATAGATAACAAGGGGACTACAGCTGTAGTGAGCTATACAGCCATTATATAATTCATTTATTGTTGTTATATAATATATAAACGTCTACCTTATTTTGCACCAGTGTCAGAACTGTATTAAGAAAGTGCATTTTTATATCTAATGGTATGCAACCTTTTCAATGTTTGTTTGTTTAAAACTTTTATTGCTAGTGTTTGTTGGGAGAGTTTATTGAGGGCTTGATTGAAGAACACTGATCACATGTTTGTTAACCATATATATTCATTGTAGTGATGGCTGCATAGCTGTGTGTAAAGTTCTAAGTGTATAGTTACAAGTGTAAAATATTTTAATAGCATAATTTGAAGTTATACGGAGTTAAACAGGAGGAAACAGGAAAAGAACATTCTGCCTATTACCACAGCGACACAAGGACAATAGTATTCATCTGAAACTCCATATTCTACTCCTGATGTTTCCATCTCTCCCTGGCTACAGGCTTCACAACACAAGAAGACTGTTTTGGAGTCTGCTCTTAATTTCTACTCAGCTACTGAAAGTTTGTTTTATCTGTCAGTTTATTTCCCAGCAACATCCCCTCTGTTTAATCAGCCTGCTGTACTCAGCCACTCCCTACCCATGCTACAGCTATTTCAGTCCTCTGTCTCATCATTACACTTTCAGTTCTACTCAAGGCTTTGTCTGCCATCATCAAAATGAAGAAATAAAACGGAGTTTGAACCACTCTCCTCTCTCATGACTCTGCAATAACTCAGCTACTACATCACTGGTGCATTATTACTCTCCATTCAAAACTTCCACCCACTCCCCCACATGGCTCCTCACATCATTACTCCATGTTATCCAGATATCCAGGAATAAACTACATCTACTGCAGCTTCACTCTGCACTACTTCTCTGATTACACAGGACATTGCAACTAGGTAATTCTTTTAATTCCCTAATTTTTTGCTATTTTACCCATACAGCCCAATGGTTGCCAAATTATTTTTCATCTTCTCCATTCATGGCATTATCTTCAGAGCTATATCATCCCTCACCCATCTTTCAACACACCTCTATCCACATTGCCTCTTCATTACTTCACTCACCTCTACTTAACACTCATGAACTCTTTTCCTATTTAAATTCAATAACTTTAACAGCCTCACCCTGTTGCCAGAAACTAAAAGGACACACATCTACAATAATCTTTCTTTCTCCTTACTTCTATTAGCTGGAGATATATAACCTAATCCAGGTCCCCCTCACTTCTCCTACACACATATATCTGAACACTACCGAAATCCAGCAAACCTCAAATGCATCACCTGTCTCCCCTCTCTTCCAAAGTCTTTTAAATGTGCCCTTTGAAATGCACGCTCTGTTTGTAACAAACTTATCTCCGTATATGATCTCATCCTCTCAAACAAGCTCAACCTTATGGCAATAACAGTAATGTGGCTCACTCAATCAGACACTGCCTCACCTGTAGCCCTTTCACATGGTGTCTCCATTTCGCCCACACCCCTAGACCTGGAAGCAGACAAGGATGTGGGGTTAGACTACTTCTCTACCCACAGTGCACATTCACAGTTCTACTAAATGTCCCATCACTCACATTCACATCTTTTGAAGTACATATTGTTAAGATTTCTAACCCATTCTCTATGTGTGTTGCTGTCATCTATCACCCCCCTGGCCCACACCAACAATTTCTTGAACACTTCTCTGCATGACTCCCTCACTTCCTATACTCTGACATCCCCACCATCATCATGGGTGATTTCAACATCCCTATTGCTAAACCACGTTCAATGCTGCTTCCAAACTATTCTCTCTAACCTCCTCACTTGACCTCTCCCAGTGTATTGAATCCGTTACTCATCAGGATGGCCACTGCCTTGATCTTGTTTTCTCTAGACTATGCTCAGTTTCTGATATCCTTGACACTCCTTTCCCCCTCTCGGATCATCACCTTTTTAGCTACTCGCTCACCCCCAGTTCTTTACCCTCCCTGCTGTCAAACTCTTCCAGCCTCCTCACACCCACAGGAATATTAACTATTGATTTTCAACAGTTTTCCATCTCTCTTCGACACCTTCTCTCCCCAATTTATATATTCTCCTCCCCTGATAGGGCAGTACCCCATTTTCACCAAACTCTAGCAATTGCCCTTGATCAAGTGGCTCCAGCGACTCTACATACTCCGTGTACACTTCGTTGCCAACCGTGGCACACTAAAGTAACACAAACTCTACAAAAACCTTCTTGTAAAGCAGAACGTCACTGGCGTAAATCTTGTACCTCTAATGATTTCATCACATATACTGCTATCTACCACTCCTATAGAAATGCTCTGGACACTGCAAAACAAACATTCTTCCAATCTCTCATCTATGCTCAGGCTTCTAACCCCAAATGCCTTTTAAACACTCTTCTCAATCCTCCCAACCCAAACCCTCCGACTAAAATCAGTGCCCAGTCTTGCTTCCTATTTCAAGGACAAAATAGACAAGATCAGACTTGAAATGGTATCATCTCCCTCGACAAGCAATCAGCTCAATTCCTTTGTAGCACCCTCTCACACTCTCTCTTCTTTGATCCCACAAATGAAGAGGAAGTTTCTGCTCTCTTCCCATCTTCCTACTCTACCTCCTGTCCTCTTGATCCCATTCCCTCACAAATGGGTATGTCCCTGTCTCCTGTGCTCATTCCACCTCTAACTAAAATCTGTAATCTCTTTCTCTCTTTTTGGTATTTTTCCATCACTATTCAAGCATGCAATGATGATTCCTATTTTGAAAAAAACAAAATTCTGATCCAAACTCTCTCTCAAATTGCTGCTCCATCTCTCAGCTCCCATGCCCCTCCAAGCTTCTTGCCAACTCAAACTCAATCTTTCAAAAACGGAATTAATAATATTCCCACCCAAAAACAGAAGCTTCCTGCCTGACATTTCTATTTCTGTTGATAACATGACCATAAATCCCACCCCGCAAGCTCGCTGCCTAAGTGTAATCCTTGACTCACAACTATCCTTTGGTTCCCACATCGACTCTATATCTAAATCATGTTACATACATCTAAAGAACATTTCTAAAATACGCACATATCTCACACAAGACACCGTAAAAACCTTAATTCCTGCACTTATCATCTCCCGCATCGACTACTGAAATTCCCTCCTTACTGGTTTCCCCAAAATGGCACAGTGATGATGGAAGAGGGGCACCATGGCACAGTGATGATGGAAAGGGGGGGCAACAAGGCACAGTGATGAAGGAGAGGGCAGGGCCATCTTTTCCATTGGGCATGATGGTCAGGTGCCCGGGGGCCCCACGGGCAATGGGGCCCCATAGGCAGGGCTCCTAATTAGAATAAATAATCCTGCAAAAGAAAAAACCTGCAAAAAAAAAACCTTCAAGGGTCACTGAGCAAGTACATCTATCTATCTTTATCTCTATATATCTATATATATATCTGTTTCTCTATACATCTATGTCTATATATATATAGGGGCCCCGGTGCACTGCTTTGCCCAGGGATCCATAATGTTGTTCAGATGGCCCTGGGAGAGGGGGGAGCAGCATGGCACAGTATGATGAAGGGCGGGAAGCAGCATGGCACAGTGTGATGAAGGAGGGAAAGTAGCATGGCACAGTGTGATGAAGGGGTACCAGGTGAAGGGGGGAAAAGCAGCATGGAGGGTGCAGTGTGATCATAAGGGGGCACAGCATGGTGGTGATGAAGGGGCACAGTAATGTGTGTGATGGCACAGGGGGCTTGTGGAAATGTGAGTGTGTGTATGATGGCACAGGGGGATTGTGGTAATGTGTGTGTGTGATAGCACAGGGGGCTTGTGGTAATGTGTGTGTGATAGCACAGGGGGCTTGTGGTAATTTAATAAAGATCTCTTTATTAAATGTGACTATGAATTATTTAATGGCAGTGATGGTTGCAGGAAATAGGTATATTTATAAGATGCAAATACCATTAATTTATTGCTGGGGCTGTTTGGTGGGAGGGAAATAGGTTTATTTATTAAATGGGAATACTATTATTTTAATGTTGGGGCTGGAGGAAGGCCTAATTATAACTTGTGGATACCATTGATTTAACACCGAGGCTGGTTGTAATTTTCTAAATGTACCCATTTTTTTTCCAAATAGGGCCCCCAACATTCCAGGACACAGACAAGCCACAACTAAAGAAAGCAGCAGCCACAGGTGGTAAAAGTGACAAGAACAGGTAGGAGAGATCAGGAGAGTCTGTGAAATGTTGTGCTTCTAGTGGGAAAATCCCAATTTTTGGTGAGTGTTCTGCCCAATGTAAGGTGCAGGCCAAGATTGGAAACTCTTTATGTACACACTGCATTCTTTATATACTACACTATGGTGCTAGATGTCCTGAAAGCCAGGAGTGCTGGGACATATGTCACGCTCTGGCGAGCGGTTCACTGCACCCTTGTGACAATGGTGTACACAGCAATGCAGGTTTTATTTCTGTAGGAGGGTGGCCTAGCGCTTTTCACCTGCTATTCACGCCCTAATGATGCATAGCCACGCCATCAGCTGTATGAATACACCCACTACAACTTTTGTGGCGTCGCAATTTTTTTTTTGCCATGCTCATCTAAAGGGGGTGCCCCATGAAGTTGTTGTACCGGGGCCCTGAATTCCTCTTGGCAGCCCTGGGTATGTGTGCCCCCAGCCCCTCTATACAGCTATTATAGCCTTAACTTTTCATGCCTACTCAATATTTCCCACACTGTGACTTGAGATTGACATTCCAGGTTTTTGACCTAGTTCACTTTAACGGACCCCATCATGACATGTTTACTAAACTTGAGGGTTTTGTGTTTGCAATTTACATATTCAAATTTAGCAGATATTAGCTTACAAGCACATAGAATAATTACCTTGAGAAAGTCCGTAAACAGACGAAACGGGTATGTGACAATAATCGCCAGTTTAGCATTATACACCACCCCATTCAGCACTCTGTCACACAACATACATACCTGTTCCACGTATGTACTTGAGCGCTAAGTGACATCCTCTTTCCATAGAATAATTACAGCTAGCGAGAAGTCGACCTACATGATAGGAGGAATTATCTATTTAATGTACACAATGACAAATTGTCCTATGCAGTTGGTAACCATTGAAAACTAAGGACATCTCCAGAGACCAGGACTGACAAGAAGGAACAAATACAGAGTTGTTGGAGACCTCTTCCCAGCCAGGCGCTAAGGGGGTGTGACAGCACAAACCAATAGGAAGCGGCAAGCTCTACTATTGGTGTATGCCATCTGCCACCGCTGCGGGCTACCAACGCGGAGCGGGTTATTTGCCCCTGCTAGTGACATATGTTTCGATGGACAAATTTAAACCTGGGAATGTCCCGGAAATTTAGGGACAGTTTGCAACCATGACATTGATGAGTGTCAGAATAACACCGATGAAATAGCAAGAGAAGATAGATCACACACATGTAGATGAAACAAAAAAATATTTCCACTCCTGTGTCTCTGCAACTTTTCAGGCCCTAGGCACTTGGCTAGGTTGACTTAAAGGGTATTTTGCCCTAACCATACCCAAATCATTACATTTAAGCAGAAAACAACCTCTATTGAAGAGATAGGTGCAAATCTATTAGGGGTCAATGATTTCTGCAGTGTCAGGTCATGTTCCCTCCACTACTAGATACGATATATATGATTGCTATTGGATTACGAGTATTCAAAGAAATGCTTTAAATACAGGTTTCAATATCTTGATTTAGGAGGTATTTGATTGACACCATTTGACTCATTTATGTATTAAAACAGGTGGTACAGCCAGGAAGCCCCCAGGCCTATAAGATAATAAAGTTTTGTTACAGAAAGGTTATGTGTGCAAACATAAAACAAACAGTGAAAGACATTGATTGGGAACACACCTGGATACAATGCTGAGATTTTGCACGCCGTCATAACACACAACATCACAACGTGTCAATGTCTACCCTAGTAGGGGGCATTACGAATTGAGGTGTCAAATTGTACTGAGAGTTTTATACATTCTTCAATCCCTTCTGTGAAATCTACTGCTTGCATATTTTAACATCGTGATATATAGATGTTTGATAGGGATCATTTTGTAATCTTGCTTAGTGAGTTAATTTATAAGGACTGCAAGAGGTGGCACTTGATCCTTATTATTTTGAGTCATTGTGATACAATCAAACGTCCCCCCTCCCTCCTTCCAGTGATGCAGGGCCAGGCTCTGGGTGATCCCCAAAATGGCTTTGTTGTCAGAGGATTATCATTCATGATTAACTGGACATAACGTGAAATTAGGGAGATAATGGGATAAAGATAAAAAAAAGCTTAAGGGCAAGATGAATTCTGAAGCAGCTAGTCAAAATGTATGGAGCCAAAGGAAAGTCCTGCGACAGGAATATTATTATTTCTGCATTTTAACAAATATCATCATACAGTCACAAGGGGAAAGTGCAAAAAGAGGCGTAATTCCTTTAATATTGTTTAGTTACAACTTTTTGTAAAAAAGGGCTTTATATAGGATGTTGAGGAGCACAAAGCGGCTTTGCATCTATCTTTTGGAGCCTTGTTTCTAGCTTTGCAAATTTGGATATTAACATATAAAATAATCTATTTAAAATAGTGAACTATGCTCAGTGCCAAAACACAAAAACAAAACTTTTAAATGACTTACTAGAAACGGGGATTGGTTAAACATGTCAAATTTCACTATTTTCTATGCACATGCAAAGGTTTCTTAGTGGCTGCCAACAAAGAAATGTACATAAATGGGAACTCCACCCCATTAAAAATTATCGTTGGGTGGAGTTCACCAAGCCATAATAAATATAAAGTTCTACATATCTGTTGTGGAACTTTTTTCAATCCAAAGGGCCCCCCGCCCACAGGGCTCTGTCTGTCCAGCGTCACTCTTCTCTCTGCTATTAATTGAATATATAGGACAGCAGTATTGTCGTTGATCCTCCCTAGGGAACTTGTGGGAAGATCACAGGGAGTATGTGGGCGGGGCATTGACAACTCCACTCTGTTTGAAATAGGCCATCTTAATAGCTTAGAGGGGAGCAGACCATCAGTGCCTTTAGGGGGACCCACATAATCAAAAAAACTCAAAAACAGGTATTCAAATCCATCTGGGGAAACAAAGAATTTTATTGCACATTATGGTGTGAGCCTAATTGTGCATTTGGTACAAAAATAGGTACAACACCAATAAACAATAGGTAACATTTCACTGTGCCACTCTATCATAAATGATCCTCAAAGACTTAAGGGCTAGATTTACTAAGCTGTGGGTTTGGAAAAGTGGGGATGTTGCCTATAGCAACCAATCAGATTCTAGCTATCATTTTGTAGAATGCAATAAATAAATAAAAGCTAGAATCTGATTGGTTGCTATAGGCATCATCTCCACTTTTTCAAACTCGCAGTTTAGTAAAAATACCCCTTAAGACTTTTCTCTACAGAATTTCTCTTTTTGGTCCTAAACACGGTAATGCTACATTTGTATTCCAAGGGGTAAATATATTAAACTTTCTAAAAAGAAAATTGGAGGTGTTGCCCACAGCAACCAATCAGTTTCCAACTATCATTTTCTAGAATATACTACATAAGTGATAACTATAATCTGATTGGTAGATATGGGCAACACCTCCACTGTTCCTTTTTTAGAAGGATTGATACATTTACCCCCAAGACTGTACAATAGAATTTTACTTCGCCATCGATTATACTTTCATTTATATTCATTGCACTTAACATTATTTACACATTCCTCTGGAAAAAAAACAGCCCAGAACATTTCTCTATCTTCTTTTGACGTTCACAGTCCTTGTTTTTTGTTTTTTTTTCCAAGCAAGAATAAATAAATATTTTACATGCATTTTATAGTTTCATATTTAAATAATATTTATTATGAAACGTCGTACTGATGGATATGAAATGCAGATAAGACGTGTCAATTAAGTCTTTTTCCGAGCAGGCTTTTTTTTTCCCAGTAGCAAACATTGAATTTTGCATCTTCAATTACTCAACCCGTTACAGGTAGCGGCGTAATAAAAATTCTCAAGCCAAAATAGAAACCTGCTGCTACTAGTACAAAAGGAATTTTCAAAAGTGGCCTGGGGAAACAATAGCTATAACTGTCATCCTTCCAGTTTAGAAACAACAGCTGGCCTTCATCAAATAAGAGATTTAGATACAGCAGTCTGTCTCTGACCCAAAAGTTTGCCATAGTTTCATCAGATCAGTAAAATGAATCGATAACTAAAAAAAACGCTCAGTCCCTTGTTTAAAAGGCGCTGTACAACTTGTCATGTTTTAAGTATGTTTTAATTGTATGTATTTATAATAGCTCAATATATTGCCATTGGCAAAGGCAGCCATGACGAACTGGACCCTTGAATTCATCAATGCAAATGTTTGAAATGTTACCCCGGCTGAACATTTGGTCCACGGATCCAAAGTAACTCGATGCGTCTTGTAACATTTCTATTACTTTTAGCACCTGCGTGTAATAGGTTATGGTTGATTTATGACTTGTCAACATGTGGTGAAATACAAGCCTCAATGTAGAGGTAGTAAGCGCTCTTAATATAGTTGCAAAATATAGGAGTCGTATTACGAGTCTTGACGTGGATCAAGCTAAGAGTGGTTTGTTTTTGTGTTTTTTTTTAGTTTGATAATGTTTGACTCATGTACAAATGTCATCATGTTTTGTGATCACTGTAAGAAAAATATGAGATTATGATGTGGATTTGGACCTAAAAGAATAATCAGAGGTTGATGGCGGAGAATTTTTTGTTGAGTCATAGGGCTAGATTCAATGAGCTGCGTTGTTCCCGCACATTATTACCGTTACTACGGTAATTTCTCCATGGATTTTTTGTCACAGAGCTGCAAGCAAAAAAATTCACCATAGTAACAGTAATTATCCGAATCTATCACCGTAGTAATGGTAATAATGTGCAGCTATCACCGTAGTAACGGTAATAACGCGCAGGACATGTTGTTCTATTGAACCTACCACAATGCAGTGCTTAGCCCCGCCCCCACCATCTTCAACAACGGAGGTGGCTGCATCTGGGATATAGTGTTAGAAGAAAACCTGCTTTCATCATTGAATATGGACTTCCATCATGCTCAGTTGCACCTTTCGAGGGGCTGTACACTCACATTGGGGAGTAGGGTGTGGCTGTCAGGTTGACACATACATGGTTACAGAAGTGCAAGACACTAGTCTGTGTCTAGTGAAACTTTATGTAAAAATCGAATTGTGCCGTGGCGTAGCTAGTCCAACTCCAAATTATAAGCCTGGACCACCACACAGCTTGAAGCATCCTATTGGTTGTTATGTTACACCCTGTTATGCTTTTGCTGCTCTGTTGTCTCAGAATCCATTTCAGAGTCTGCTGTATGTCAGGGTTGTTGTGTCTCTGTGTGCTGAAGGTTGCTAGCAACCATACTCACCCTGCTTTCTGAGCTGCTAACGGGAATTTCACATTGCAGTTTATTTATCAGCTCTTGCAAGACTCATTGCTGCACACTACCTAGCAGCTGATCAGCCAACACTTCCTGCTCGTGTGAATTCTACCCAGCAGCTGATTGGCCAGGACCTACTTAAATACACCCATTGCCAATATTGCCTTGCTGGTGATTGGTATATCACCAGCAATATTCACTTATCGGATCAAGACCAGGGACATCTGAGTACCAGTGCAAAGTGTGGTTCTGGGAAAGGTGACTTCTAATGGTAAAAAACATCCCGCACCATAGGTTCTATATAGGGGTTATTAGTCGCTGATTGCAGGATTTGTAACATACACACTAGACTGGGCCCTGAGCCATCTCCCAAATGTGTATATATTGCTATTTTTGGTTATATTTGTTCTATATTTGCCCCACGTCTTGCCCAATTGCATCCTAGTTTTCTCAGCAGTCATTTGTTCCTCATTCAGCCGTGTTTTTCTACTACCCTGAGGTTGTCACTGAACTGATGCAGAGCCTATTATTGTGACATGTATACAAAGCAGAGCCCACATTCTGGTTTTCAAGTATACAAAGCATATATGCCAACTCTCCCAGAATGTCTGGGAAACTCCCGAATTCCGGGTAGGTCTCCAGGAATCCCAGGAGAGCTGGCATTTCTCCCGCATCAGAGCCGACATGGAGTTGTGTATTGGCGGAGAGGTCGGGGCTTCGCAAACAGCATCATTTTGGTCCCGCCCCCAGTGACGTAATTCCGACTTTGGGTCTTCTTTACCAGTGTGAAAAGACCCAAATCAGGCATTACATCACTGGGGGTGGGCTAAAATGACGCGATTCGCGAAGCCAAAATGACGCCGCTCTCCCACTACACCCCTCTTCAGTGATCTCCTGGAGGGAGCCAGCCAAAAGTAGGCAGGTATGATACAATGTATAACCCATTCTTATGGGAAATATACAAAGGAGACCACATTCTGATAGGAAATATATAAATCAGAGCTTCACTTGTGTGGATATTATGCTAAAAAGAACCTTAATCTTGTATCTAGTAAACAAATGAGAGTCTGTTTTGATAGCTAGTATAAAACAACCAAACTTATGACCAGTTTGGAAGCAGCACAAAGGACAATCTTCAAGTGTAGAGAAACTGTGCATTTGGCACTAATTTTCTATCCCCAAAACTATTGAAATCTACATAGATTTGTGTAAATAGAAAAAAATAATCCGTGACCATATACATCTTCATTTGGATTATTAACTCACAATGTGGAATCCTGTTTAGTGTAAGTAATATGGATATGACAAAGTCAGGTAATTGCTGATATTGTTTACATATCGGAGGTACGTGAGGCTAATCGATACCGACTTATGTCCTATGGTTTTCACAGTGATGCCCGCCTCCATTGCCCAAATTGTAATGTAATTGTCAGTTTATACTCTATAGAAATATCTTACACCTAACAATGCCTTCTGTTTGCTTGCAAAAGTACCTACTGGGTCGAAAATGTTGTACCCATAATTACAAATAATAAAACACACTGAATACTCATGTTTATGTTGCATATGTGACTTATGATCTATATTTGGCCAATATGGTAAATACAGCTGAGTTGCCAACCATGTGCCAACCATGAGGTAAAGGGAAACAGTCATTTATATTAAATCACTGCTTGTGAACATGTTTCTGCAGGCTGCTTGCAACAGTAATTAAAATAGCATCACATCTTACACCCAAATTTTTTTCACAAGTTCAGTTATTTCTTCCAATGACGGCATAACCTAGGAGGAAAAAAAAAATCTAACTTTATAAGACATTTTTTACCATATATATACTAGGAAATAGATGACTTAAAGCTGTTTCTTTTCCGGTACTGAATGAAGCGACATATTCATTTCTTTACATCTTTAATTCACTGTGCAGATATTTATTAAAATTGAGAATGTTTAATAGCTGCAAAACCAATTGCATGATAGCGATTTATATCCCTTCTAGAGGAATAGAGGCGGAAAGCCAGCAGAGCAGACAAAAGACACCTTAAGACGATCTGTACTTGATTCTGAAATCCGTTTTCAGCTGTAAGTCAGCAGACTTTTCTGTCAAGCTTGGCTGACTAATTATTGCTTATAATTTGCATTAGGATTAATTAACTAATTAGAGAGGAATGTCTGAAGGCAAAGTTATGGCTCTGCGTGTCAAGCCGAGGACTTTAATTTATTCTGATATTTTTAATTATAATCAGCTGCAAAACGTGTATTACATTGTCAGCTATGCCCAGCAACTGAGAATGGAGTAGACAAAGGGGAGTGAGGCATTCTGGGTAAAGGCAACCCATATAGCTAAAAACATCATAGGAAGGGAACAAAACCTATAGCTTCTTCTATATATATTGGATTTCTCAAGGTACAAAAAAATAAAGGTTTTTGCACATTTTTTCACACACTTATAGAATAATTAAAGCAGCAATCCGACATAGAAGCTTATTTTCTTTAAGTAGCAAGTACCTTTTAAATATGCTTCTGATAGTCATTTTCTTAGCTGCTCCTCTACTAATCATTATCTCCTTTCCAAAATTCTCTGGAGGTAGCAAAAATATGTCTGCCAGTTATACTGACAGCTCACAGCATGAAGGCAGAGGGAGGAGGAGAAAGGTACAGATTTTACAGTACACATTGCAGTCAGAGCTCAGAGGGGCATTCCAAAGAATCTCTGCTAACTACATTAAGGGCCATGTGACTGTGGTTGCCATGGTAGTCCATGACTCTGCAGAATTATGAATCATTAACAGCAGCCTGAAGAAACAAACCAAAGAAAGTGGTAAATACCAAGAATCTCCCACAATGATGTATGGTAAAAAAACATAGATCACTTTTTTCTGCCCTAGTATATTATATTTCTTTTATGATCATATAGTGACACTAACTTGTTTATCCAATATGACCTCACTCAAAGTTGTTTTGGTAACTTCTTCTTGTATATATTTATTCCAGACATAATTACAACCAAGAACAATTACGAATGTGTTGACCCAAAAATGCAACTTTACGGATAGTTAAGCCCTCAAATTTAATATCGTACATAAACATATAATTCCTTGAACTAGAGAACGAGCTAATACAAGTGATATATTATGTGAAGTCAAGATTGTGTTGTCTTCGCTCTGTCTAAATTGAAACTTGGCTAATTCTATTTATCTCTTTAATTAATGATATTATCATGGAGCAGACTGGTAAAACTAGCTAAAAATGTGAGGATTGACAAATTGTCTTATCGGGAATTGAGATAAGGTTCCTAACCCCTTCCCTCAGGCAACTGTAATCAATTCTAAAATATATATTAAAATAAAATACTGTTGATTAACCTACATCTATATGCTGATCCATTTCTGTAGGGTCATTTTAGTCCAAATATATCAGGTGAGCGTCAGTTTTTGAGCAATCGTCCTAGGTTCAGCTATTTCACTCACATTATCACGTTTCTTATATCAGCCTACTTATTTAACTATGAGGTCAAAGGGCAATTATTATATTCTATTATCATAATTATTTGATGAGTTAATTGCAGTCATTTTAAAATTAAATAAATAAATACATATTTATTTCAAATGTAAACATTTAATTGGAACTGAGATGTGGGAGGATGATATAACTGATTTCAGAGTCCTTGGACCTGGCTGCTAAATGCTCTGTGACCTTCTGGTTGTATTTATTTTGTTTGGTTTTGTTAGTTAGTTTCTTTATTTCCAACATTCTAAAAAAAGACGTTGCAGGTTAAAATGATGCAAAACAACATGCAAAAAATATTGATGTTCAGAACTGGCCAAACCATGCAACAAACGCACATTAAAAAATACTGTGGGCCTGAGTCATTAAGGAGAGCAAAGCATAAAAAAGGAGTAACTTTGCACCTGGTCAAAACCATGTTCCATTGGAGGGGGAGGTAAATTTAAAATGTGGGGACAGATTTATAGTTGGGATAGGGCATGTCCTAGATCAACTTTAAAATTCAGTGTAAAAATAAAGCTGTCAAGTATTTTTTGCAGTACATGAAAAAACAGCCAGTATTTATCTTATGTGCAAAATAATAAACTCATTTGCACCCCTTGCATTGTAACATGGTTTTGTCCAGGAGCAAACTTACTCATTTTTTTGCCTTACTTTCCTTAATGAATTAGGCCCATTGTGCGTTTTTTTTCAAAAGTGCATGTACGTCGGGCATACGAACGTTCGTATTCAATAAGGAGCAAATATGAAGATATGTCTGTTGATAAATATAGGTCTAGGTCCGCCCTGCTCTAACAGACAATACACTGCAGGATATGTCCAATACAAATGTGGAATATAAAGTAACAAAGGAATACACAGGAGAAAAAATACCTATTCAATTAATGTCACCTGTTAATAATATAGTTATTAATGACAAAACATTTAAAAAACAAGAAAAGGGATTTTTTTAAATTGTTTTCTTCTTTCAATAAAATACATTTATTAGGATGTTACTAATGTCTCCCATACTAATAATGCATTTTACAGTTGCCCCTGATTGCAAACACATGTCCTAGCATGCATACATGGTACACAGAGGACAGCGAGGAAGAGCCTTATGTCCTTTATCAATCTGGATTATCAGAGACCTTTTCATTTGCACCATTTCCTTGAGGAAGTCTTGTAATATAAACCGAAACACGTTGGATTCTCACCGTTACACAACTTTGACAACTTGTCAGCAGATACCCAGAAGTCCTACGTTCCACAGTGGAACCCAAATAGGAAGCTGCATTCAATGAGCGATCACTTCGTTCTGATACTGTCTACTTGCCTATTTTTGAAGGCAGCAGTCCGGGAGGGGGTCCGTCGAGGGGGGTGGCCATGCGTGGTGCGCCGTTAGGCCCCGCTCCCTGCCAGTCTTAGACAATTTTGCCCAATTGCAGCAGGGGGCGGGCCCACGATGCCATGTTTAGCCCCGCCCCCACCCTCTTCAACAACGGAGGTGGCTGCATCTGGGATGTTTGCCTGCTTTCTCGGCAGTCCGGGAGAACTCCCAAAAATTCGGGAGTCTTCCGGACATTCAGCGAGAGTAGGCAACTATGTGATACTGTATATATGTTTTTTTTCAGCCATGTCTATATGCTAATACTTTTAATAAATTGATCGCTTCGCCTGTAACTAATCCTTAACTCTGCATACACATGAACATTCTTAAGTATTGTATTGAAAGAAACAGGAGCAGGAAGGGTGTTGATATAAAATCACAATTTTGACATAATTAATAGGCATCTGGAAAGCCTGTTCAGCCAATTAAACTCAATCACTTGTAAACACACTGGCACTGATGCAGAGTTGACTACAAAATGGGCTTAATTTACGTTAAAAAAGACAGAAAAATCGTGCCCATATGCTGAGTTACCTGAAGGTCTGTTTTGGTCGTCCCCATTATCATATGTGCCCGGCTTACAGCGCGCATCACAAACACTTACACTCAGGGCTGTAACTAGGGCTGTGTGACAGGGGCAACCGTCCAGGGCGCAATGCTGAAGGGGGGCGCAATTTAGGAATATTTTAGGTTCATTTGGTTAAAATTGAGTGCTAGGGGGGCGGCATTTGTCTTTCTCGCCCTAGGCGCTAGAATTCTAAGTTACGGCTCTGCTTACACTCAGCAATTGGCACTTACGGCAGCCTACGATTTCAAAGGCGTAAGCACTTATTTAATGTACTGTAAGGGTGTGGAAAGCTGGAGCACATGAAGCAGCTTTGGGCATCTCAAAGGTGGGAGTCTTTCTATCGTATCACTTGCACCAATCAGAGAGCAGGAGTAAGTCCTGACTACTAGTGATGACGGTTGCATATACAGCTAGAACATGTGTTTGCGATCAGGAGCAACTATAAAGATATATTGTATGTACAGTAGACATTGATAACATCCTAATAAATGTATTTCATTGAAAAACATGGGGAAAAAATGGATTATTTAAATTTTATCATTACTGACTATGTAATTAACAGGTGGAGATAATTGGTTTTTTTTTCTGTACATTCTGTTGGGACTTTATATTCTACATATGTATTGGACATATCCTGCTGTGTCAGAGCAGAGCGCACCTAGACCATACTTACCTACTTTTGACAGGCTCCCTCCGGGAGATCACTGAAGAGGGGTGTGAAGGGAGGGCCGAAGGGGGCAGGGTTTCGCAGTGACGTATGCCTGTTTGGGGTCTTTTGACAGTGGTATTAAGACCCAAAGCAGGCATTACGTCTCTGGGGGTGGGGCCAAAACGACGCAAATCGCACTGGTCCACCCCCCTTCCGCCCATACACCCCTTCATTCCGGCAGGAACGGGAGAATAGCCAGCTCTCCCGGGATTCCGGGAGACCTAACCGGAATTCGTTAGTCTCCCAGACATTCCGAGAGAGGTGCATGTATGACCTAGAGCCGTATTCAACGAGAGACGTGTCTTCAATTCTGCTTGTAGTTGAATACATACTGCGTATGCCCGGATTACAGGCCCTACTTCTCATGCCTGTACTCTATGACTCATGTCTGCCCATACTCTGCCCGTCCTGTCTGTCCCTGTCTATGGTAAATTATCTTTGTATGCCATGTGGCTTGTTCTGTTAATTGCATCCACGCATGTATTATTCTGCTTATCTGTACCCATTGTTCTTCTAACAGTAAGTACCTATGTCCTTTTGTTGTAGCCTCCTATGCACTGCGCTGCAGAAACCTTGTGGCGTCCTATAAATAAATAAAACAATAATAATACTATTGCTTTCTCTATATGTGTCTTGTTCCCAGTCTGCATTCATTCACAGTAACACAAACACCCTTACTGTGCTCCGCTAATGTTATAATGCCCCCTGTCCCACCTCTCCACGTCTAGGCCGCTGTCAGTGGCCAAATCACGCCAACCTACCTGGGCACCTATGCCGGCGTCTGCTCTCACTGAAACTCATTGTGTTCATTTGTATTGCTCATCAGTACAAGCATGCATTATCATTCTCCCATATAAACCTTTCCAGGCTAATCTTTGTGGCTGCAGGTGTGTTGTTTTCTACCAGTAAGTCACAGATTTACAGTAGAGGAACGTAACATGGTAAAATATTAGAATAAAGTACTTGCGGTAGTTTTCCAATTTCCTCAGGAAATATATAGAGGATCCCTTTGATATCATTATCCCTCTCATGTACTGTGAAGGCCGGGGGTGTAGCCAGCAGTGTTTGTACTTTATCTCTGCTACTCTGGGAGTTGTACGACAGAGTCTATGTACACAGTCTGCACCCCCCACTGCTTGGACTGATCTTAAGAAAAGTTGTAGCAAAGTAATATAAAGTCAGAAACTTAGAATCTGTCACCTTAGAATCTGTCACCTTATCAATCACTGTAATGAGAGGTGATTTGTGAGAATGATCTAAGAAGGAAAATGGTCAGTGTTTAGATGAGATGCGAGGCTTTGTATCTACATATTAAATAAACATTAAATCTAAATCACTTAATATTTGACTCCATACATATGCAAACCGAGGGGGGAGGGGGGGTTCCTAGTGCCTGGAAACCCCCCTCCAAGCTTGGAGCTCTGTACAATTGAGGTGGCTGGACCCGGCTCCCGCTTCATACGGCTCTGCTCGAAAAGAGAGAGCTGCATGCAACTAACAGTAGTACACGCAGCATTGTCCATGTATATTATGGGGATAGGGAGAGTTGGAGAGCAGCCAAGCACTCTCTAAAATTATAGCCCCACCCCCGAGCATGCTGGTCACGCCCACTGGCGGCGTGGTGTGGAAACTCCCCTCTGCAAATCCTTTGTTTACCCCTGCCGTATGAATATGTGTCTTTTCTGTACAATGACTGAAGAATATTTTTCACATTTACTGGTCTATTTACTGATCTGCGGTGATAAACCAGACTTTATTGCAGCGATAGAAATCAGTTATTGACCTAGAAAATATGGCTGGCGCAGCTGAGTGATATTCAGCTAGGTGGCGACACTAGCTGACAGCAGGAAGCAAGGTCTTACCAGCTTCGTTGGGCAGTCTTGGGTCCATCTGTGAATGCGTGATCCGGCATGTTGGTTCATCCACGCACAGTGGAACTGAAAGCCTTGACCCGGACTTCCAGCTCCACTTCTCAAGAAAGTTTTTAAACAAAAATATAGAAAAAAAAATATTTGGAGACTGAGCTGATTAGAATTTTTTTTTTTTTTTTATCACATAAAGCTTTTTTCTCTGATTATCTTCTGCCATTGCCATGTCAATAGCAATAGGTGGATTGCGGCCGTACATGTACAGCCATGATCCTTGTAAAATAAGCTTCCCCATGCTTGGAGCTAGTGGGTCAGGGTAGGCTTCCGACTACAGAGGCCAAGAATCAAAGCAAAAGTCAGGGCAGGCTGAAATTCGAGCAAGGTCAATGACAAGTCGGAGCAGCACACAGAAACATCAGACAAGAGGCTCACTTCAGGCTCACCACACCTATAATGGGCAGAGAATGGCTGAATCATTGTCAGAGAAATAGAGGTCGATTGTCACGGCCGTCTGTTTTTCTTGATCCAATTCTTGGGTTCTGCTGAAGTAGGAGTGTGACAGAAACTGGAGGCCTTGATAAAATCTCTGTGCATCTGGAATGCACTGTGTAGCACTAGCAGGAGGAGAGTTTAGGACCAGACTCTGAGCCAGAGAACAGAACTTGAATCCGCTGTAGCAACATTCTGGAACTGTTTGTGGGAACTCAACCCCAACCCCTGTAACCCGGCACACGGAACTGGAAGAACTACTAAGAACTCAGAACGCGCAACACATGGAAACTCAGAAAAGAATGAGCTGGAACTGGAGTCAGGAACTCAGAACTGGGACTAGCAAAGTAGGAGACTGCCACAGACCTGGAACCCACACACAGACACACAGAACAGGAACTGAGCCCTATAGACTCAAAACTAGCCCCAACTACAGAACTGGTGATACTGGAAAGAACCCTGAGCACTGCAGAATTAGCACTAGATGATGCAAAGTTCTTGCTGAGGCATTAGCACTCTTGAAGAATGCAGAACTCTTGCAGGAAGATGAGCAGTTTGGTAAATGTAAGGTAATTGCAGAAAGTTGGGCACTTTGGGAAGTGCAGGTTGTTTTTCAGAAAGCTGTGTACTTTGGAAATGCAGAGTACTTGCAGAGAGATGTTCATTGGGCAATGCAGAGTACTTGCAGAAAGATGATCGCTTGGAAATGCAGGGTATACAGGAACAGTGCTGGAAATAACTGCAATCTGGAGACAAGAACTATTCTCAGGAGAGTAAGTGTGTTGTTCTGACAATGAGCAGATCTCAGCAACAGGTTTAAATAGGGTGTCCCCAATAGCTATTGGTTGCACTGATCATGTGATCACAATTGCTGAATCTGGTTGGTCTGGAAAGATCACCTGCAGAGTCCAAGACGGCCGCATCCATGCAGTATGTGTTTGTTTAGAAATGAAGATGTGATGGTCAGGAATGCAGCAGGCGACAAGGAGTCACCCGGAGAGCCGTGATATGACAGCGGGCGGACATGGACTAAGACCCAAGTGTGTGACACTGATCTTCAATCGCAGATTTTATATATGATCATGTGGTCGCACTAGGAATGAGCCTCCGGGAACCAATCAGCAGTTGATACTGCCTGGCCGGTCAAATATGTCACAGGAAACCCGTCGGCCGCCAGAGACCAAAGGAGGAATCCAACGAGTCACCCTTGGCGCGATTAACATGCAACTGCCAGGATATCGGAGGCAACTTTATACAAGGAAGTTGATGATTTAACCCAGGAGCAGAGATGCTCACAATTATTTCAAAGTGATTCTCGAACCAGTTCTTCAAATCAGTTCTAAAGTGAGAAACCGGAAATAATCTAAATATAATAAGGGCTCCATCTCCAGGACTCTACATGTACAGTCATTATTATTGTTTTATTGCATTTCAACTTCGAAATGTTGGTAGATGTTTTTTTGTGACTTACAAATAGTTTCTGATACAAAACTTTTTTCCTTAAAAACAAAAGAAAACTAAAAAGCTTTTAGCAAATATTTTTAAGACTGACGATATAAACTTAAAATACCAATTCAGCTAAAATCTACGATTACCCTCAATATCTGTTATTAATCAGCCTGCTTTGATGTCAGGGTGTCTTCAGATCTGGACAGTTGACAGTGTGAAAGTCGTATCATTGCGTTGAAAAGGGATTGCCCTTACAAGCTACATCTGTCTACACTACATGGAAAGTATAATTGTCCAGACACTGTGTTCTCAGACTGCGGCTGATAAGCTGATAGACAGACTATCTCCCCTCAGGACTAAAAGGAGTAGTTACCAATTTATTCAACTTTTTTTTAGGTCTAGAAATGATTCATACACCATGCACCATATTTCACAGCATACACTGTACCTAGAGATTATATATATATATATACATATATATATATATATATATATATATATATATATATATATATATATATATATATATATATATATATATATATATAAAAGGACATACGCTGACCGATGGCCATATTTCCAATACAGGACGCCATGTTAAAAGGACTCTAACCCTATATTTCTCAGTTCCACTTTGCGTTTGTCTAACACAAAAATTAATGGATGAATGTATTAAAATATTCTTGGTATAGAATTTACACCTAGTTTCTGTGATGGAGTAATTAAGTCTGCATGTAGAACTCACCATTCAGAAGTGCAGATTGTTTTGCAGAAAGCTGTGTACTTTGGAAATGCAGGGTACCTGCAAAGAGATGACCATTAGGCAATGCAGAGTATTTGCAGAGAGAGGATCATTGGGCAAAGCAGTATACTTGAAGAAATATGATCACTTGGAAATGCAAGCCATTGTTTGACTTCTCTTCACATAATCCTTTTTTTTTATAAATTCTCTTTTTATTGTTATAAAGAAATGGTACAGCTTTTACACAATGAAATCTTATTATATGGATAGTTGAGTGTTGTCTTCAGTCATTTATCACAACACATCGTATATAGATCCAACCATGCCTGAGATAAGAATCAATAAGAAACATTCAAGTAAATAATAACTAGGGATGTGCACCGGCGACTTTTGAGGTCTCGTGTTTTGTGTTTTGGATCCGGATTTTCGTTATTTTTGAGGTTCGGATTTGTCTCGCAAAACACTTGACGAAAGGTCTCGGTTCGGATTTAAGGTATTGGATTCGGATTTTTTTTGAAAAAAACATTAAAAGTTTAAAAATCAAGTTTTTGGGCTTATTTTCACTCCTAGCCTATTATTAACCTCAATAACATTCAATAACAAGCATTTCCACTAATTTACAGTGTATTCTGAACACCTCACAATATAGTTATTAGTCCAAAACGTTGCAACAAGGTATCTTTCTGGACTGCGTAGAGGAGTGGGTCACCACAATATATATTAAAAACCCTGAACTTTTATGATTCGCACCAATAATTGTACCTGGACTGCCTAGAGGAGTGGGTCACCACAATATATATTAAAAACCCTGAACTTTTATGATTCGCACCAATAATTGTACCTGGACTGCGTAGAGGAGTGGGTCACCACAATATCTTAAAAACCCTGAACTTTTATGATTCGCACCAATAATTGTACCTGGACTGCGTAGAGGAGTGGGTCACCACAATATATTAAAAACCCTGAACTTTTATGATTCGCACCAATAATTGTACCTGGACTGCGTAGAGGAGTGGGTCACCACAATATCTTAAAAACCCTGAACTTTTATGATTCGCACCAATAATTGTACCTGGACTGCGTAGAGGAGTGGGTCACCACAATATCTTAAAAACCCTGAACTTTTATGATTCGCACCAATATTTGTACCTGGACTGCGTAGAGGAGTGGGTCACCACAATATCTTAAAAACCCTGAACTTTTATGATTCGCACCAATAATTGTACCTGGACTGCGTAGAGGAGTGGGTCACCACAATATCTTAAAAACCCTGAACTTTTATGATTCGCACCAATAATTGTACCTGGACTGCGTAGAGGAGTGGGTCACCACAATATCTTAAAAACCCTGAACTTTTATGATTCGCACCAATAATTGTACCTGGACTGCGTAGAGGAGTGGGTCACCACAATATATTAAAAACCCTGAACTTTTATGAATCGCACCAATAAATGTACCTGGACTGCGTAGAGGAGTGGGTCACCACAATATATATAATAAGAAAACCACCAACTTGTTTGATTCGCACCAATAAATGTACCTGGACTGCGTAGAGGAGTGGGTCACCACAATATATTAAAAACCCTGAACTTTTATGAATCGCACCAATAAATGTACCTGGACTGCGTAGAGGAGTGGGTCACCACAATATATATAATAAGAAAACCATCAACTTGTTTGATTCGCACCAATAAATGTACCTGGACTGCGTAGAGGAGTGGGTCACCACAATATATTAAAAACCCTGAACTTTTATGAATCGCACCAATAAATGTACCTGGACTGCCTAGAGGAGTGGGCACTGGGCACCACAATAAAATATATAAAAAACCTTCAACAGGTCTGCATTACACTACACATACGGCTGCTCCTCCATCCTCTCCATCATATACATGTTGGAGTTTTAGCGTGTGACAACCTCTTGTTTTTGATAATGTCAGTGCATTTTGAATATTTTTCAATTTGCCCCACACCACTGAATGTACTTTATCTATGATACGCATCTATCTATCTTGACTGCGTAGTGTGGTGGCCCCGGTACACAATTTGGTACCGAGGCCACAATATAATTAAAAAACCCTCCACGTGTCAGAATTCTACCAAACAAGTATCTGGACTGCGTAGTGGGGTGGCCCCGGTACCCAATTTGATACCGGGGCCACAATAAAATAAATACACCCTCCACGTGTCAGAATTCCACCAAACAAGTATCTGGACTGCGTAGTGGGGTGGCCCCGGTACCCAACTTGATACCGGGGCCACAATACCTCCTCCAAACATGCTACAGACAATTCGTCATTGAGATCCCATCAAGTATGTTAAAGACAGACAGGGTCCAAGTGTTATTAGTTGACTTTGTAAAGAAAAAAACTGTCCCTGTTGCACATAGTCGTGCAATGAAGACTTACTTTTTCATTTAAAGGCACGATCTTTCAAGTGTAGTGTTTGTAAGTCTAAGTCATATTATACTTTTGGTAAAATTGGTTTTTTTTGTTCCTCTTTATGTTAATTAATTAGTAATAGAATTAAAGTAGGAAATAGAATTAAATAGAATTAAAGTAGGAAATAGAGTGGTATAGAGTTGTAGTGTGGTATAGATAGAGTGGTCCACACAATATAATAATAAAACCCTCAACTGGTCTGAATTCCACCAAACAAGTATCTTGACTGCGTAGTGTGGTGGCCCCGGTACACAATTTGGTACCGAGGCCACAATATAATTAAAAAACCCTCCATGTGTCGGAATTCCACCAAACAAGTATCTGGACTGCATAGTGGGGTGGCCCCGGTACCCAATTTGATACCGGGGCCACAATACCTCCTCCAAACATGCTCCAGACAATTCGTCATTGACAGACCCCAGACAGACAGGGTCGTAGTGTTATTGTTTGACTTTGTAAACCCAAAAAAATGTCCCTGTTGCACTTGCACATAGTCGTGCAATGAAGACTGACTTTTTCATTTAAAGGCACGATCTTTCAAGTGTAGTGTTTGTAAGTCTAAGTCATATTATACTTTTGGTAAAATTGGTTTTTTGTTTGTTCCTCTTTATGTTAATTAATTAGTAATAGAATTAAAGTAGGAAATAGAATTAAATAGAATTAAAGTAGGAAATAGAGTGGTATAGAGTTGTAGTGTGGTATAGATAGAGTGGTCCACACAATATAATAATAAAACCCTCAACTGGTCTGAATTCCACCAAACAAGTATCTTGACTGCGTAGTGTGGTGGCCCCGGTACACAATTTGGTACCGAGGCCACAATATAATTAAAAAACCCTCCACGTGTCGGAATTCCACCAAACAAGTATCTGGACTGCATAGTGGGGTGGCCCCGGTACCCAATTTGATACCGGGGCCACAATACCTCCTCCAAACATGCTCCAGACAATTCGTCATTGACAGACCCCAGACAGACAGGGTCGTAGTGTTATTGTTTGACTTTGTAAACCCAAAAAAATGTCCCTGTTGCACTTGCACATAGTCGTGCAATGAAGACTGACTTTTTCATTTAAAGGCACGATCTTTAAAGTGTCAGAAAGAGAGAGAAGACACAGGAGAGGAGAGTTGTAGCTGGGGACCTGGGGTGGAAGCTCCCAGGCTCCCCCAGCATTGCCTGGAAGTCTGAGCGTGGTGACTGAGCCAGGGCAAGGAATGTGTGCCCTGGATGAGGGGGAGAACTCCATGCCACTATAGTGAACCCAAGAGAGAGGGGGACACTGCACATGGAAGAGGCCCTGGAGTGAGGGCTGCTACAAGAGGCATGGTAGCTGTAGTGTCAGATCCTGAGGCTGAGAGTACACAGAGTGACGTGTCAGAGCACAGGAGACATTATCCCCGCAGAGGAGGGATGAGCTGCAGTTGAGAGGTCTGTTGTTGAAATAGGACATGCACACTTTAACAAACCAATCATTTCAGCGACAGGGCCTACCAAACAACTTTGACTGAAATGATTGGTTTGTTTGGGCCCCCACACCAAAAAAGCTATTCATCTCTCCCTGTACAGACTAAACAGGCTCTACTGAGGCAAGATGTCGTCCTCATCCTCAACCTCTGATTCCTCTCCCCCTACAGTGTGTACTTCCTCCTCATCACACATTATCAATTCGTCCCCGCTGGACTCCACAACCACAGGTCCCTCTGTAGTATCTGGAGGGCAGTGCTGTACTTCATTGAGGAATTGATTATTCATTTTTATAAACATCATTTTTTCAACGTTGTGAGGAAGCAACCTCCTTCGCCGCTCACTGACCAGGTTCCCCGCTGCACTAAAAACTCTTTCCGAGTACACACTGGAGGGGGGACAACTCAGGTAAAATAGAGCCAGTTTGTACAGGGGCTTCCAAACTGCCTTTTTTTCCTGCCAGTAACAATATGGACTGTCTGACATGTCTACTTGGATGGTGTCAGCAAAGTAATCCTCCACAATTTTTTCAATTGTGACAGCATCCAATGCAGCGAGAGTAGACATGTCTGCAATGGTTGGCAGGTCCTTCAGTCCGGACCAGATGTTATCAGCATCCCCGCCAGTGCCTCTTTTGGGAAAACTGAGCTTTTTCCTCGCAGCCATAGATGTGGAAGAAAATGAGGGTGGAGCTGTTGGCATGTCACGGTCCTCTTCAGAGGACAATCTCCTGACCAGCAGGTCTTTGCACCGCTGTAGATTTGTGTCCGCCGGAAACAGAGACACAACATACGCTTTAAACCGAGGATCGAGCACGGTGGCCAGAATGTATTCCTCTGACTTTAAAAGAGTGACCACCCTCGGATCCTGGCAAAGCGTACGAAGGGCTACATCCACAAGAGCTACATGCTTGCTGTAATCGCAATGGCTTACCAGCTCCTCCCTCACTTTCTCCAGCTGCTTCTGCAACAGCCTGATCAGGGGAATGACCTGACTCAAGCTGGCAGTGTCGGAACTGACTTCTCGTGTGGCAAGTTCAAATGGCTGCAGAACCTTGCACAACACGGAAATCAGTCTCCACTGCGCTTGACTCAGGCGCATCCCCACTCCTTTGCCTATGTCGTAGGTGGCTGTGTAGGCCTGAATGGCCTTTTGCTGCTCCTCCATCCTCTGCAGCATATAGAGGGTGGAGTTCCAGCGCGTCACAACCTCTTGTTTGAGGTGATGGCAGGGCAGGTTCAAGCTTTTTTGATGTGCCTCTAGTCTGCGGTAGGCACTGGCTGAATGCCGAAAGTGTCCAGCAATTTTGCGGGCCACCGCAAGCATCTCCTGCACACCCCTGTCACTCTTGAGGTAATGCTGCACCACCAAATTAATGGTGTGGGCAAAACATGGGACGTGCTGGAAATTGCCCATATTTAATGCCCGCACAATGTTACTGGCATTGTCTGACACCACAAATCCCCATGAGAGTCTAAGTGGGGTAAGCCACTGGGAGATAATTTCCCTCATTTTCTCTAATATGTTGTCAGCGTTGTGCCTCTTATTAAAGCCTGTAATGCACAATGTTGCCTGCCTTTGCATGAGCAGCCATTTTGTAGATGCTGCTACTGATGCAGCTGTTGCTGTTGCTGCGGAAGGGGATGCATCTACCCAGTGGGCTGTCACAGTCATATAGTCCTTCGTTTGCCCAGAACCACTTGTCCACATGTCCGTGGTTAAGTGGACAGTGGGTACAACCGCATTTTTAAGAGCACTGAGGACACTTGATCGTACTTCTCTGTACATTTTTGGTATCGCCTGCCTAGTGAAGTGGAATCTCGAGGGGATTTGGTACCGGGGACACAATACCTCCATCAACCCTCTAAATCCCACTCCACTGATGGCGGACACCGGGCGCACGTCTAACACCAACATTGCAGTTACAGCCGCAGTTATACGCTTTGCAATAGGGTGACTACTATCGTATTTGGTGGTCATGGCAAACGACTGTTGGACGGTCAATTGTTTGGTGAAAGACTTAGCGGTCTTACGACTTCCCCTCTGGGAAGATGACCGACTAACAGCAGCAACAGCAGCAGTGGCAGTAGTAGGCGTACCGCTGCAGGATTCCTCGGATGAATCCCGTATTGAGGAGGACTCAGTCTGGCTGGTGACTTGGGCTGCAGGACTGAATCTGATGGAGATTGTGGAGGAAGTTGACGAGGAGGGTGTTGCTGGTGTGTATCCAACTGGACCACGGGATTTAGGTGTCCCTGTACCGATGAGGGTCCTAGCCCCAGTTCCTGAACTAACCACTGAACTATGAAGGTTATTCAGGTGACGTATAAGGGAGGATGTTCCTAGGTGGGCAAGATCCTTACCCCTGCTTATTTGAGCTTTACATAAGCTACATATGGCCATACATTGGTTGTCTGGATTTGGATAAAAATAACTCCAGACCGAAGAGGTGCATTTTTTGGTCTTCTGACCAGGCATGACGATGGGCTTTTTCATCCCATGGACATCAGCTGTTTCCCCCCCTGGTGCCTCATTTACAATAACCACATCACCATCCTCATCATCAAGTTCCTCCACAGCGCCAGCTACATCATCAATAGCCTCCTCCCGAGCCACCTCTTCCCGTACAGTGATGGGAAGGTCAGGCTTGACAACCACCAACACCCTTGGACTCGCCTTGGGGATTTGTGATAATTTCTCTTTAGAAGGCAGAGTTGTTTGCTGTTTTGTTGCTGACAGCATAACTCTCTTCAATTTTTTGTAGGGGGGGGGGAGGAGGAGGAGGGCTAAGATCCGTGGGTGAAGCTGAACCACTAGTCATGAACACGGGCCAGGGCCTAAGCCGTTCCTTGCCACTCCGTGTCGTAAATGGCATATTGGCAACTTTACGTTTCTCCTCAGATGATTTTAAGTTTCGCTTTTTGCTACTTTTTCTTAACTTGGGCTTTTTGGATTTTACATGCCCGGTACTACGAGATTGGGCATCGGGCTTGGAAGACGACGTTGATGGCATTTCATCGTCTATGTCATGACTAGTGGCAGCAGCTTCAGCATTAGGAGGAAGTGGGTCTTGATCTTTCCCTACTTTATCCTCCAAATTTTTGGTCTCCATTATATGTAGCACAAGATACTGCAGAATGTGTGAACTTGGTAATATTGCAGTACCAATGGACTTATACTGCTGGATTGGTTTTGCAAATTTGGTTATAATAATTATATATTTTTTTTTTTTTTTATTTTTTTATTTTTTTTACTTTTTTTTTATTTTTAAAAAACTTGGGAATAGTGGGGAAATAACTATGCCCTTAGAAGCACAGAGCACAGGACACAGCACCACTGGACTTAACAGGACACGGCACAGGACCCAGCAGTACTACGGAACTCAGCAGGACAGAGCACAGGACACAGCACCACTGGACTGATACTGCAGAATGTGTGAACTTGGTAATATTGCAGTACCAATGGACTTATAATGCTGGATTGGTTTTGCAAATTTGGTTATAATTATTATATATTTTTTTTTTTTTTAAATTTTTTATTTTTTTTTACTTTTTTTTTATTTTTTAAAAACTTGGGAATAATGGGGAAATAACTATGCCCTTAGAAGCACAGAGCACAGGACACAGCACCACTGGACTGAACAGGACACGGCACAGGACCCAGCAGCACTACGGAACTCAGCAGGACAGAGCACAGGACACAGCACCACTGGACTGATACTGCAGAATGTGTAAATTTTGTAATATTGCAGTACCACTGGACTTTTACTGCTGAATGTGTGAACTTGGTAATATTGCAGTACCAATGGGCTTATACTGCAGGATTGGTTGTGAAAATTTTGTGGTAATTAAAAAATATTAAAGTAGTTTTTGGTATTTTTTAAAAAAACTTTTTTTTATTTTTTTAAACACAGGGGAATATTGGGGAAATAACTATGCCCTTAGAAGCACAGAGCACAGGACACAGCACCACTGGACTGAACAGGACACAGCACAGGACCCAGCAGCACCACTGACCTCAGAAGGACAGAGCACAGCACACAGCACCACTGGACTGATACTGCAGAACACAGCACAGCACAGCACAGCACAGCACAGCACAGCACAGCACAGCACAGCACTAAACAGCACAGCACAGCACAGCACTAAACAGCACAGAACTAAACAGCACAGAACTAAACAGCACAGAGGACCACCTAACACACCCTCCCTCTACCCTGATCAATGCCCGAGTGAAGATGGCGGCGACTAGCGGGGAATTTATAGGATCCGAGTATCGCGAGATCCGACAACGGGATTATGAGTCAGAGCCTCAGTTTCACTTTTGAATTTGGCGCCAATACCCGGATCTGTCTCGGATCCGACTCGGATCCGCAACGTTCGGGTGGGCTCGGATTTCAGAAATCCGAGCGCGCTCATCCCTAATAATAACAGGAATCACAAGGATAGCTAAACACTATACATCTCAAAATAATGGGGGAGACGTATTTGCCATACCATAAGTGGATAGGATAGGGGAAGAGGGAGGGCGGGGAATGGAGGAAGGGGAAACTTTAAGGGAAATAATTCCTGCACTTTATTTATTCCAATGAGCGTAAGTTTCCTTGAACTTCATCCCACATAAACCTTTTATTTCCTTTCCCAGGGATCTCCTGTCAATCTTATTGAGTGTGATAATAGTTTCATAATTCAATATCATGGAGGTGTGTCCTAGGGGTGAGGGATATGTGCGTCATGGGGATATGGAAATGTCTGCACCAAAACAAAACAATAGGGATAAACAATATACTTTGCCAAATTTAAAGATTCTTCAAAATTCAGAGATTCGAAGGCTGCAAATTTTTTTTGTAAATTCCAAACTTATTTGAATACAGTTTGGCAAGAAAAGGAACCATTAATCATGGTCTCACATTCCAGTAACATCTCCGTACCTTAGTATTTTGCTGCTGTTTTTATCGCAGTTTAGAATAATCAGTCAAGGCCACATACAGCCTAAGTGTCACATTTACCTTCATTCTTCTTTTGGTGTCTTCTAAATTCATAAAGGATTCTGTGTCTGCTTTACAGCAGAGCTTACCCACCATTTCAATCATACATATATAGAGTATTGAGATACTAAACCAATATGTTTTGCTCTAGAGCAGGCCTGTCAAAACTGCGGCCCTACAGATGTTGTGAAACTACAAGTCCCAGCATGTCCTTCCAGCCATCAACAGGTAGTCTACTGGCAAAGCATGCTGGGGCTTGTAGTTTCACAACACCTGGAGGGCCGCAGGTTGGACAGGCCTGCTCTAGAGCACCTTGTAGATAAAGGGTATATGTAGGCTTAACATTATCAAGTTTTTTAAAGTTAACACTATTTAATTGTAAAATAAAAGGGTATATATATATATATATATATATATATATATATATATATATATATATATTTATTTTCAACTCAATGAAAGTTATATATAGGTCCAACATTACTAGGTGTGTCTGTGCTCATAGTAAATGTTTATGAAAAATACATAGATACATGTCAAAACATTTTTTCCTTTGCAACATATTGATGATATTGGTTATTTAACCAATATAATTTAGTGTCTCTGTGACTTGGAATAACACTGAGAACTATTCTTACCGTATAGATATTATCAGTCTGCGCAGTCGTCAAAGTGGACAGGTATACGGTGGTATGCCACACAGCGACTTCTCCTGCTGCTTCCATTGTACAACTGTCAAATTCCATTAACTTATATTTTCCATACCGCCACTTCTAAGGTTCTATACCACCACTTCTAAGGTTCTATACCGCCACTTCTAAGGTTCTATACACCACCACTTCTAAATTTCCACTTCCATCACTGAGTCTGTGCCATCAAACAATTAAGTCTGAAAGTTTAGAGTTGAAGATGAATTACAGGGTGGTCAGAAGGTCTGCAGTAATATTCTGCTGACACTCATCGAAGTATAAAACATGCACCTCCTGCAGTAAAAATGCAATTTGTGCATGTATCTGTGCAATTTGAGTGATATTAAGTCACGCCCATAAGTAGAAGTTAATGACGACATCTGCAAGGTGCAATAGATAACATTTGATGGGAAGAGATGTGTGGATAGGGGGCGTCCTTTCCATCCATGCCCCTAGTTATGCACCCACATGCAAGAATTAGATTTTGTGCAGCAAGTATTATTTATATTATGTTCAACAAGTGAAAACATGTGTAGGGGGCGATCACTGCTTAGTCAAGGGCGACAGAAAATTATTCTTCCTATAAATTACTTGAAACTTCCTTTTCCAGCACAAACCTCAGATACACGATCGGACTGACATCTGGAGAATTTGGAGGCCAAGTCAACATTCTTTGTCATGTTCCTCAAACCATTCCTGAATAATGTTTGCAGTGTAGCATGGTGCATTATTCTGCTGAAAGAGGCCATTGTCATCAAAGAATACCGTTGCCATGAAGGGATGAATTTGGTCTGCAATAATGTTTAGGTAGGTGGAACGTGTCAAAGTAATTTCCACATGAATGACCCAAGGTTTCCCAGCAGAATACTGGCCAGAGCATCACACTGCCTCCTCCTGGCTTGCCTTCTTTCCATAGTGTATCCTATCGTCCACTGATGTAAAAGAAAACGTGATTCATCAAACCAGGCCACCTCATACGCAGCAAGCTGTGATGCACTGTGTGTTCTGACACATTTCTATCATAGAGTCACATACACCGGGCTCTCAGGTCCTGTCACTTACCTCTTTGCTGTCTTTCCAAACTGTCCCTGCGATCCTCAGGCTCTGCTGGTTTCAGATCTCTCTGCAAGATGCTGCCCAGTCTGTGATGCTGCCCAGTGCTTCCCACTCCACAGATCCCTCAGTGTATGGATGCTGCCATCTTGGATTCGGTCACATGATCCCTCCCAATCAGGGGATAGCAGCCTCCACTCCAGGTTTCCCTCCAAAACCAGTTCCTAGGAGCTGCCATCTTTAATATGGTCACCTGATCCATCTTAGCAACTCAGAGTGCTGCTTCTGCCCAGCTGATCGCAGTCTCCAATAAGGAATCACCAACTACTATAAAAGGACTTTCTGGAGTCCTTACCTGTTGCCAGTGCAATGTTGTTATTTTAAATGCCAACTTGGTTCCCAGCAGTCTGCAATCCTTCCTGTTGTTCTAGTTCAGAGAGTGCAGTCTGCATTCCGGCTCCAGTTCAGTTCCAGAATTCCAGCCCCATTCCGGTTCCAGCATTCCGGGTTCAGCAATTCATTTTCTGTCTGGTCTTCTCTGCTAGTTTTTCACCATCTGTTCCTGTCCTTTCACCTACATGCAAAGGAACATAATCAGGCCACCCAGCTTTGTGTACGTAGTCACCAGTCCAACGCCAGAGACACAACCCAGTCTGGGTGCAGACAGATCTTCAGGCATGACACATAGCCAGCATTAATTTTTTCAGCAATTTGTGCTACAATAGCTCTTCGGTGGGATTGGACTAGCCTTCTCTTCCCACGTGCATCATCAACCTGTCGCCGGTTGTCCTTCCTTGTACCAGTTTTGGTAGGTACTAACCACTGCATACTGGGAACACCCTACAAGACCTGTAGTATTGGAAATGCTCTCACTCAGTCATCTAGCATATCACAAATTGACCCTTGTCAAAGTGGCTCAGATCCTTACCCTTGCCCATTTTTCCTGCCTCCAGCACATCAACTTAAAGAACTGACTGTTCACTCAGTGCCTAATCCCCCCCCCTTAACAGGTGTCACTGTAATGAGATAACCAATGTTATTCACGTCACTTCGTTTTAATGTAGTGACTGTCAGTGTATTCACCACACATATTTGCAGTAGGACTCACAATCTGTCAAATTAGGCACAGATTGATTATTTAAAGGGGCCCTTCCAAAATCTGGAATGTAGGCACACCTATGTATGTGCAAGGAGGACACATAGTTCTGCATACCCGTATGTTTTGTACTTTCATAAACTACATCTCACCTTATCTGGTTACGTCTTACAATTATGTTAGAGAAAATAAATAAAATCTTAGCCATGTTGTGTTTGGTGGGAGCAGGAATCCTGTAGCGGTGGGTCTAGACCTGAAGGAATACATATAAATCCTATACAGGTGCCTGCCTAGCCATTCTTCTGACTGTGTAAGCCATGCGTCAATAAGCATGATTCCCATAGAGGAGCTTGCCTGGCCGTCATGTTGCTTGTTGAAGCCCTGCATGAAAAATCATGCACCCTACACAGGTGTGATCCGACACATTCTGCTAAGCCCTGCTGGAATAACTAAGAGCAATTCTGAATTAAGATGAATTGTCACCTTGAGCATTACGTACGCCATGAGTTCCAACCCTACACGTGTGTTTAAACTACATGTGAAAGACACATTATGCGGCACACCACACAATACAGGTAAATAACTTGCAGAATGATGTGACTTTTACATATAGCCATAGGTCACATTCTACCACCCATCTCTTTAATCTCACATTATGCCCCACACACTTCCTCTCCTTGTCATATATCATTGTCACATGTTGACCAAACCACCCCCATCGCCAGCAGGTTCCAACCTGCTGCATTGTCCAGTAGAGGAGAGCTTTGGTCTTCTACACAGCAGGTCCCACTGCTTCTGCTCCATCAGTGTACTTGTAGCTTTATGGTGGTGAAGGACCAGAGACCTGGAAGGACCCCAATGGCAGAGATGCCCCTCTGTAGGCTAGAGCCAGCCCACTTAAATCTGGCCAGCAAGACCAAGTCTCTGGCTCCCCAGGCCTTTTCAGGTGCTGTTGGTGCTTTTGTGGTCAAAAGAAAGAAGGAAGTGGGATAGGCCCTGTATTGTACACGAGCCACAAGGCATTAGTCTCTGTGGTGTATACAAGCCGCCAAGCAATAGGTATTAGCACAGTGGCTTAGTAGTTAGCACTTCTGCCTCACAGCACGGTGGTCATGAGTTCAATTCCCGACCATGGACTTATCCGTGTTGAGTTTGTATGTTCTCCCCGTGTTTGTGTGGGTTTCCTCCGGGTGCTCCGGTTTCCTCCCACACACAAAAAATTATACTGGTAGGTTAATTATCTGCTAACAAAATTGACACTAGTCTGTCTGTGTGTGTGTGTGTGTGTGTGTGTGTGTGTGTGTGTGTGTGTGTTAGGGAATGTAGACTGTAATCTCTAATGGGGCAGGGACTGATGTGAGTGAGTTCTCTGCACAGCGCTGCGGAATTAGTGGCGCTATATAAATAAATGGTGATGATGATGATGATGAAGTAAGTCCGTATAATATATCTCTCTAAAGGCGCCCCTTTCTTTAGATATTTTTGGTTTTCTCCTTAGGATTGGCATACCTAAGAGAGGGTGCAACATTAGATATTAGACATAATAGACAAAATTTGTATGGTGAATCATGAGCGATTGAGAGTTCTTTATAATGGAGTGGTGTGCTGAATAATATGTGTTTGATATGAACATACAGCCTATGGCCCCAAATCATTTTAATCCAACTATAATGGCTGCTGCCAGGATAGCAGGGTGTTAGAGTAGTAATCCAATAGGTGACTCTGCCACCTTAGGGTTCTGTGGATCACACAGACAAAGGGCCTGAGTCATTAAGGAGACCAAAGCAAAACAAAAAGGAGTAACTTTCCACCTTTGGCAAAACCATGTTGCATTGGAGGGGGAGGTAAATTTAAAAAGTGGGAACAGATTTATAGTTGGGGTAGGGCATTTCCTAGATCAACTTTAAATTTCAGTGCAAACATAAAGATATCAAGCATTTATGTGCTGTATGACAAAAAAGACAGTATTTTCCTTACGTGCAAAATAATAAACTAATTTGCACCCCTTGCATTCTAACATGGTTTGTCCAGGATTAAATTTACTCCTTTTTTTGCCTTGCTCTCCTTAATGACTCAGGCCTAAAGATATCGGAAAGATACAACAATATCTTTATTACAGAAGCATACAATCCACTGCAAGGAATAGCACACAAATAACATTAAATAGTTAAAACACCCAAGTAATCACCAAGCTTCATACATTATCCAACATCACCTCAGTGTTCATTATCCCTTAACCATATTAAAGAAAATAGGCATAATCCTTAACAGGGCAAAATTGCATAAACACAGTGCTCAGACCATGGGAGGAATTCAATTGGCGCACAATTTTTACCAGTATTATGGTAAAAAATAACGCTCATAATTGGTCGCACCTCTATGGAGTGCAAGCAATAATTAGCGTTATTTATGTAAAAAAAAATTAGTATGAGGTGTCTTGCGGCCATTTCTGAGGCATCTCATTCAGATTTTTTTGCAACTGAATTCCTCCCCAAGTTGTAGAAATTTATGCTCCAGTGACATCATTTAGGATTAGTTTCAGGTCTAAACTGTAGTTGTAATCCCCTTTTATCATCATCATCACCATTTATTAATATAGCGCCACTGATTTCACAGCGCTGTACAGAGAACTCACTCACATCTGTCCCTGCCCCATTGGGGCTTACAGTCTAATTTCTCTAACATACACACAGATACAGAGAGAGAGAGATTAGAGTCAATTTTGATAGCAGCCAATTAACCTACTAGTATGTTTTTGGAGTGTGGGAGGAAACCGGAGCACCCGGAGGAAACCCACGCAAACACGGGGAGAACATACAAACTCCACACATATAAGGCCATGGTCGAGAATTGAACTCATGACACCAGTGCTGTGAGGCAGAAGTGCTAACCACTTGGCCACCATGCTGCCCTTTGGCTTGCAGATCCCGACTGCTTTACCAGAATTCTTTACCAAGAAGTAAGGCGTCTACACCCTAGTCACTGCTCCTTCACACACACCTAGTGAGTATAGTTTCCCCATTGCAAGTTCTAAAAAATGAGATGCAACTAAGAAGTGTGAATTGGAGCAGGAACCACGGTTGAGCTAGCAAGAGACAACACTCTAACTCCAGATGCAGTAGAACCTCAAACACACATGGGTCCCCTTTTCAGAGCCATCTTATACAGTACATTTTTTCACCTGGATGAAACCCCTCCTTACAGGGTTATAACAAGTAAGTCCAGTATACTCGTGGCTCCAAAATTCTAAGGGGATGAAGCCGGGAGGGGAGACATTCCGCATGGGTTTCCTTCCTGCTGTGTTGGAATCTGGTGCAGATCCAGGGAGAACAATAGCTTCTCAAACCAGTTGCTGATAGACTAAGACTAGATAAACACTGGGGCTTTTTCGTAATGTAAGGTAAGAGTAAGGTAAGGTAAGAGTAAGAGTAATGTAAGGTAAGAGTAAGAGTAATGTAAGGTAAGAGTAATGTAAGGTAAGAGTAAGGTAAGGTAAGAGTAATGTAAGGTAAGAGTAAGGTAAGGTAAGAGTAAGGTAAGGTAAGAGTAATGTAAGGTAAGAGTAAGGTAAGGTAAGAGTAAGGTAAGGTAAGAGTAATGTAAGGTAAGAGTAAGGTAAGGTAAGAGTAATGTAAGGTAAGAGTAATGTAAGGTAAGGGTAATGTAAGGTAACAGTAAGGTAAGGTAAGAGTAATGTAAGGTAAGAGTAAGAAACAATGCAATTCACAGAATCTTTAGAAATGAACCTGCAACATCACCATAATCACCATATATATATATAGCGCCACTATTTCCGCAGCGCTGTACAGAAAACTCATTCACATCAGTCCCTGCCCCATTGTGGCTTACAGTATAAATTCCCTAATATAGACACACACTCACACACAGACACACAGACTAGGGTCAATTTGTTGGCAGCCAATTAAACTACCAGTATGTTTTTTGGAGTGTGGGAGGAAACTGGAGCACCCGGAGGAAACCCACGCAAACACGGGGAGAGCATACAAACTCCTCACAGATAAGGCCATGGTCGGGAATTGAACTCATGGCCACCGCACTGCCAATAACATGTGATTTTACTTTTAAGGAATATTTACGCAGAGTACAGATTGCGCAGTTTGTCTCCAGGAATTTATAAAAACACATAGGGAGGTAAAAGATACATACACAGAAATTCCAAAAAATCACAAGTATATTATTTTTACGTGCATGAACAATGCTGACAAAAATCATTGAAAATGTTGCTCGTGTAACGAATCTAACTGATATTTCTATACCTTTCCCACGTTATTCATAGATACAGTTTTATGTTCTAGAACATGCATAGCCTTTTTTTGCTTTGTTTCAAGAGCAGAACTTGCACGTGGCTTACGATGCATTTAAAGATATCCCAGGATATTCCCATCTACATACAAAATGAAACTCTTGCAATGTTAGGTAGTGGCGGCTGCAGAAAACAGTTATATTTTGTAGATAACAGGATTAGCTTGTATGTGGGTAATAAGTTGGCGAATCTCCCTTTGGCCATTACCGAACACTGTGACAGCACTAATCCTATATGCTTTGAAGTCTCCTAATTCTCCATCAGGTGCAGTGACGAATATATGTCCTGGGGGAACTGAGTCCTCTTATAAGATCTCATAGTGTCCTCATTAGCTCTGCCAATTCACCCAACCAACCTGTTGAACCCCATTTACACTTTGTGCTTTATTACGTCAAGTATAGTAAATCACAGCTTCTCTATGGGGCAAATTTGTGTCTCATATTGATACAATTAAAAGCTCTTGGACAGGATCCAACTTCCTGCATCGAGAGCGTTCTATATAATTAGTATTGATTTCTAGATATTATTTATTTCCACAGAAAAACATTTATTTTCTTTGCAACTATTTACATTTGGACATTAATAAAAAATAACAAATATTTGCAAAAAGTATTGCTAAAGACTGCAGAATTAATTCTCTAGACATGCAAGTGAGCAGAATTAAAGGGGAAGAAAAGTGAATTAGCATTGATTATTTTATTGTATGATACAATATAATATATTTGCAAATTCTGAATGTGTAACAAAAAATGTCAAGATTAAAATGGAACAGTAAAGGGTACAAATAAAGCTTCAAAAAGCAAATTAGACCTGTACTGTATGCAAATAAACAAAGTAGAAAATAATATAACTATAAATACGTTTTTTTAAAAAATGACTCAGAATTCTAAATCGTTTGTTAAACTCTTTTATTCATATTCAAATAGTGAGAAGTTCAGCAAACAAGGAAACATTTTCAGTACAACAAAATATACTTATATTTAGCAATACATACAATTGTGTTACCAAAAACAAAAAACAGTATAGAAAACATTTTATGGTGTTTCACAAATTATTTTCTAAGGCAATTGGGCGATAAAAAAAAATAAAAAATTACGGGAAAGTTTTTCAACTGGTGTGTTCTGAGCTATGCAGGTTTTTAACAGGGTTTAGATGAAAATGAAAGTGCTAATTCCCACTTTGTTTAAGATTCACATTAGCATCACCATTGAAATTTGAACCAATCTAGGAAAAAAACAAAACTCGCGACCGCTGCCTCTGATGTTTTTCATCTGTTGTTGACAAAGATAGATCAAAAGTTCATGAAGCACAAAGTCCCGAGGCCTATGCACAAAAAATCGGCCCTCACAGGCATATCATTTGCAACCTCTTCTGAAGTGTAGTCACTCAGGGGAGCTAATTAATTACATAATGCTTTCCACTAGGACCAAACAAAGATTATACAGGGCGTGTTCCACCAAACTAAGTACCGGGAAGTGCTATTTTTTCCAACAGGGTTACAATCTAACTCTGCAATTGTGATTTATTTTTTTCAGGTATCGGGGATTTCTATTAAACATATTTGTTTTTGTTTTTTAGCTGTTCTTGTATAAATTATAGGTAAAATGAGCAAACACATCAGTACTTAAAATGTAGCAAATGCATTTCTTACTGACTTATATACCATAAACCTGATCAGGGTTAATTTATAAGACAATGAAATCAGTAGGAATGAATAAAGTAAAATTTCCCAGAAGAACATCAAATCCAGGCGTTGCTGGTAATTATTTGTAAAAAGACCGAGGGGTAGACTTACTAAAGCCTCTAAAAATGAAATGTGGAGGAGTTGCCTGTAGCAACCAGTCAGATTCTATCATTTATCCTGTACATTCTAGAGAACAATAGCTAGAATCTGATTGGTTGCTACAGGCAACCAATTCCATTTTAGAGGCATTAGTAAGTGTACCCCTTGGTCTTATTACAAATAATTACCAGTAACGCCTGGATTTGATGTTGTTCTGGGATATTTTTTAATTGTAACCAGGTTGTCAACCCTGCATGACCCCCTTGGAATTCACCCTTGTGGTTAGGTTATGTTAGGTCCCTGATTAAGATAACGATTATGATTTTGCCATGCTGTTGCTATAAGGGTACAGTATATCTGCCCTATGAGATCTGTATTTCGCTCATAAGGGCTTATGCACTAATATTGGTTCTTATGTGTAAAAACAGAGAGCAGCCATAGTGCAATGATTATTGGAGCAGAGCGACATATGTAATTACATACAATATGGCCCTGCTCCACCATCTGAACTGAGCTGACCTCCGCCACCCCTGAGGGGGAAGTGAATTCTGACCTGTGAAGGAAGGGAGGGAGCGTTGCATGTAGCTCACTGTAGTTCCTCCCTGGCTTATCATTTGGGCACTACTTCCGGTGTACAACCGTGCAATGCAAACAAGGTTACGGGTATATGAAGGAAAGATGGGAAATGCTCCACTCTTTACTCTATATTTGCGATATGGAGACATATATACCATTGTACTTAGGTGTTAAATTTGCATAGCAACCAATCAGGAACTTGTTGTCATTCTCGAAGTTTGTAGTTGACATCTAGAACCTGATTTATTAAAGAAAGCAAAGCAAAAAAGAGGAGTAACTTTACTACTGAATGACCATGTCACAGTGCAAGGGGTGTAAATTAGTTTATTATTTTGCATGTAAGGAAAATACTGGCTGTTTTTTTCATGTAGCACACAAATACTTGATAGCTTTATTTTTACACTGACATTTAAAGTTGATCTAGGACATGTCTTATCCCAAATATAAATCTGTCCCCACATTTCAAATCTACCTCCCTCCTCCAATGCAACATGGTTTTGCTAAGGTGCCAAGGTAATTTTTTTTGCTTTGATTTCCTTAATGAATCAGGCCCATAGTAGCTAATGCCTGATTGGTTGTTATAGATTAGTGCAAAATTTGCAGCTAAGTGCAGTGTTAGTAAATTAACCTTAGTGTACTCTACCCTGAGCCGAGAGCTTGAAAGTAATAACTATACGTATCTTTAGTAGCGACTGAGGTGCAGTTATCACCAGCTAAGAGTTGTTATGCACACTCATTAAACTACATACTGTTGATACTTAAATTTACTGCACCTAACCTATACAATTGTTAAATATTAAACTATTACCTATAGAAATAATGATATGGACAACTTCTTGAATATGGAATTTAGGTCACAGTTTATTGAATTATGAATAAAGTGGTGGCGGTGGGAGGAACTTGAAAGTCAGCTAACAACTAATATCAAGAACCAAAAGTATACGGCCACAGGCACAACCACTGGTACCAGGACAAAGTCCATTACGATTGGTCGGTGCTAACAGGCAGGGAAGTGCGGCCAATCAGCGATAGCACCGTATGAATTAGTCACTGACCTCAACAGCTCTACTGCCACAATGAAGTCCTTAAGGAATGCACAGGCTGCCACCACGAGACCTAACTGAAACTCCTAATTGTCTGAAAATCTGCTTGGCGCTAAATGTAACTTCATGTTCTAAACATCGCATAAACTACACTGACGGAGATGACGACGCTCTGTGCTTGTTTATACATTGTACAACCCTCAGGCTACAAGAGTGTCCGCACATTCCGTTGAGTTCGCTGGTCCTATAAACAGGAAATCGTTCAAGTAATGGGCGAAGCCTGTGTGACCTGTTCCTACTTGTACACATCAATGCAGGAAGGAGCTGAATTTTTTTTAAAAAGGCGCAGGAGCCAAGCACCCCATCGTAAGGCTCCTATCAACGTGGAAACCATCAGGAAGCCCGAAGCCCATGTTTCTGAAAGAATCCGGATGCAAAGGCAGGAGGTGAAAGGTCGACTCTATGTCCAGGTTTGTTTAACAACGCTCCCTCCCCAAATGACTGTACCAATTCCAGTGTAGTTTCAAATGACTGGCAGACTACTGAACTGTCTTCTGGTGAAATTACATAATTAACTCACCCCCCCAGGGTGGTAAGATAAATGGTGTATCAGCCGGAAATCCCCTGCTACCGTTTAGGGTACAACCCCAACCAGTGATATAGCTATATCGGTTAAAGGTGGTATCGAAAATGGGTCTACCCATCGCCCCACTTCAACTTTTTTGCATACCTTCTCAGCTAGTAAGTGCAAAAAAGTTAAGGTCAAATTTCTATCTGCATCAACTCGCACACTGCCACTAATGGGCAAATGAAAATATCCTTAAAACCTCTAAATAAAAATGCTGCTTGCTCTTTGTCAGGAAAAAGGCGAATGTGCTTTATTTTGTAGAAGTTGCCATAGCCTTTCCTTCTCCTTTACTTGGTGGAAGTCTTGGGCATTCCTGTACTAGGTGTGGGCCGCGACATCCATCCTTTGTGCCAATATTTGCAGGAACTACCTCGCAAACAAGTTCCACTGTTGAAAGCAAAGCACTAGTTTCAAATCGTGAGCGGTGTGCTAGGCCTCCCCTGTGATGGAAACCTGGTACCTGCATGACTGAGAGGAGCTAAGCCGGTAGGGCAACCATTTCCATCCATATTTTGACGTCTTTGAAGCCGAAAGGGATGGAACTGTTGCCACTTACTTTACACAACAAATACTTTCGGTGCTAATAATGACTAAGTGGTGAGGTGCTAACGCTAGGGAGTCTGCTATCCTATTCAAGAAATGCAATAATAAAACCAAAAATTGCAATGGTCACCACACTCACTCAGAAAAGTAATCTACTGCAGAGGGCTTAAAAAAGGATACATTTATTAAATGTAATCAACACAGTAATCACATGCGCAAATATGGTTGTGCTCAAAATAGTATAGAGCCACTATAATATATGCCACAATGATTGGTACAGTAGGTGCACCTACATATAACCTATAAATGCGCATTAAAAATTCAACAGCTGGAAAAAACTGTGTTAGAAAAAATCATCGGTATAGATGTATCTTGTTGGTGGTCAAAACCGCATATATATATATATATATATATATATATCAATGTTCCGGAATATCGATGATGGCAAAATGGCAACTTGATTAAACCAGGGGTATTGGTATAATAGTCCGAGAAATAGCCCATCCGTGTGATATGGTATCGGTTCCTTACCAGGTAACTGGAAAAACATCAAAGTATAGAAGGGCACCTCCACGGAGACACTTGAACGCTCACATCTCTGGTGCAATGAAATCGCAGTCCCCGGAAACAAGTAGCAGTAATCTAAATTCTTGGGAAGTTGCTGGCTGATCACGCACAGCAGATGGAAGTCTTCCTAGCGCACTAGATGTGCGCAACACATGAACGGTATTCGTAACAGATATAATCAGATAAGGAGCGTCTGTCCACAAATAATCCAATGTATCAACGTATAATAAAAATCAGCAATAGATGTTGGAAAAATTGTAAAAATATCAAATGGTGGTATATATTCCAAATTAACGCGTTTCATCGTCTCCAGGCAACTTCATCAGAGATCTCAGGATCTCACATGCACCATATTGTGCATGTGATTACTGTGTTGATTACATTTAATACATTTATCCTTTTTTAAACCCTCTGCAGTGCATTACCTTTTGAGTGAGTGTGGTGACCATTGCAATTTTTGGTTTTATTATTGGCACTTACTTTATGCCTAAATTTTTTTTTCATATTTGCGAGATATTTCATAACTGTAATTTTCATACATGCTTATTAACAAGTGCACATACTGCCAAACATCAATATTTTCCTCCGACCTAGACTTTAGATACACCGCCGCGAATACGCAAAAGTCTCTAAGGCATTTTGGGAATGACTGATAAGCCTCTTTGCCTACTCCACTTGTCCCTATGGCTTTTTCCAATTCATTCCCACCTGGTTCCGTGATGACAAACATGTCTACATAAAAGCTTTTTTTATTTTATCCCTCACATTCAAATGCAAGCCGCTCGCTAAAGCCGTGTTTGAACATCTCACAATGCCCCCTCCCGCTTCTGCCCGTGCTACACTATTACTATGTTTACTACAATTAAAACGTTTGGGCAGTATCTTTAATAATTTACAAACATACTTGTGCTGTGTAAAGGATGGGCACATGAATGAGGATGAAGTGAGGGGTAGGGGGCAGACCAGTCTAGGTAGGAGGCCTGGTGATAGGTGGATAGCCTTGTTGGGGTCAAGTATTCAAGTAAGGGAGGGGGAAAAGGTAGGGAGGCCAAAGGGGCTGGAGACAGGACAACCTATGGACAAGGAAGCAACGCAGAATGTATTGTAGGGAGGGGATAGTAATGTGGGGGGCAGTTGCTATAGGGAAATCTGCCCCCACTTCCTTGTTGTTGGGGATAAACTCTGGTAACCGTATGAGGAGGACCAGAAACCTGAAAGAGAAGTACAGGTGAAGTATTAGCAAATTGGGTGGAAATTCCAATACAGTTTGACTAAATTGTGGTGGGTTGGTGGGGGCAAAATACCTGTTTTGGGTCCTTGACTTTGATGATAAGCTGACCTGGCTCCTTTATAATATGAATCGCCAAGTTTGTGTCAAAAGGAGTTGCTTGGGAGTGTATTCGCAACTTCCATTGTTGAAATAGGGGTTGTAGAATAAGGGAGAGGTTAACCCATGGAGAGGGCATGTGTATGGTACTGGGGTGCAATCTCTGTATATTTAATTGGGTTGATTGTCCCTCAACGACTCCCTCATAGAGCTTGCCCATGCACGTGAGCCGGCAGGAGATGATGATTGAAATAAACTTTGCTGGGCGGTGGGAGAAGGGGAAGGGGATCCCCTCCTCACTGGCTGCACTGTTCTATTTGCCCCCACAGAAGCACTGGACACATAGCTGCCCACTTCAGTGCACATCGTCTGCCAGGGCCGTCCGGACCTCCCATGGAACCCTGCAGTGCCCACGGACTCAGTGCCTGACAAAGAGGGGGCATCAGTAACTACATTGGAGGCTCTCCGGCGTCCAGCACTCCTACTGGTGCCAGAAGCTCTCTGTACCACAGGAACCACAAGAGGGGGTATATTCATCAAAGACACCATCAGAAAAATGGGAAGGGCATTCCTTCTTGGATGTGATATTTCTATTTAGGGAATCAGGGCGTCCATAAGAAACAGAGCAAAAGAGCGGAAAAAAACAAAGAGGATAGTGAGATATAGTGACAGGAAAAGAAAAGAAAAAAGTAAAAAACTGTTGAAATAAATGAAAAAGAAGTAAATAAAGATTATATATATATATATATATATATATATATATATATATATAAATAGTCAGAAACGATAAGAGGACACACCAGTTTATTGATAATGAGCCTGATGTTCTTCTCCACAGGATTCGTGCAGTAGAAGAGATCCCACCCGCACTGCATGGAGAATATATGCCTTTGGATTGCCCCTCCCCCAAGCTAATTTGAATCTTAACCCTTAACCGGTAAGTGCCCTAGGTTTATTACAACAGATGTGTTTCATTTCGTTTGGCCTATGTGGCCTTATTCTTACTTAGCTTGTCCAAAAAGTCTGTGCAGACTAAATTAGGGAATTTGCATTTTCTATGGAACAGCCTTATATAGGTTTGTTTGGCCAGCTGTACTCATAATACGGTGCAAATGAATTGTGTGTCCATAAGTACAGGTGTAATGGTGAAACAAGGAGGCCTTGCTGTATATTTTTTATTTGCCTAACATAATGTAAAGGGATCCACGTCTACAGCGGTGTAACTATAGGAGGAACTGGGGTGTGACAGCTACGGGACTCGGAGGTGGGGGGGGTCCCAGTAATGCCTTTTGTCACCCCCACCCCTGAGACCTCCACTCCCTCTTGAGGTCCTCACTCTGCTCTCTAAAGGGTAGAGCGGGGCCCCAGGAGGAGAGAAGGGCAACAACGGGCACTTACCCAAATTTTACTAAGCGGCCCAATGGTGTGCTGTATAAAACAATGTTGTTATAGAAATTTACGTAGTTCCTATAATGGTGTTTTTATACCTTAACATGGATGCATTAACATTATCTCTGTGCTATCTATCTCTGTGCCGAGTAATAATTTAATAAGGGAATATGAGTAAGTAAAGTGCATCTTGCATGTAAATATCTGTTCTAAGGAAGAATTTACATATACTGTGAGGCATCAGTAACATGTCCCGGTGAGGGGTATTTACTAGTTTACAAGGATGACCTGAGAACAGTTCCCTATGGCAATAAGGTTAACAATACTTCTAGAGACTCGAGCAACGAGCTCAAATACTTGGGGCTTATTTTATGTTAATCCAGGAGTGAGAACAAGACTGATTTGCATCTGTTATGTTATTTTACTGCTGTGAGTTTCAACGTAATATACATAAGGAAGAAAAATGGTCACCAAGATAAGACACAATGCTTATGTTGCTAAAACGTGTTTAAGTTGTCTTAGGGAATAAAACATTACTGTAAAAACCAGGAAACAGAAAAATGCCTAGATTGGAAATGTCCCTGTAGCGGATATCACATGGACTGAGCGGACAATCTATTAGTAATGTCTGTCCTTACCAATCTATTAGTAATGTCTGTCCTTACCATGTTAGTAAGTCAAAGGCAATATAATATATATGGGCTATGCATCCAAATCCTCCAATAAACCTCTTTAGGAAAGACACAATTTTCAGGTTTTGGGGTGCATCTGTTTCATTGGGAATAATTTTAGTTATTTTTGTTTTACCAATATTAGGTCTGTTACTCGCTAGCATTGTGTTTGTGTCAAAAGTGAAAACCACATGTAAAAATTATAAGCGTTTGGGCATTCGTTTCATATGGGGTTCACATGCGGTAAAACTGCATTTGAGCATTTGATATGCGCTGGAATCATTCATATCTGCTTGCAGATATGTCCAGACCAGAGGCGGAACTAACGAGCAATGGGCCCCGGTGAAGGGAAGCGGGGAGGGGGAACCTGTGCCCACAGCTCAGTAGTTTCCTGTGCAGCGGGCATCATTATCTCCATGGGCCCCGGTGCACCGCACCTGCTGCAACAATGGTAGTTATGTCACTGGTCCAGACGTAAGCGGCACCAAGTCTTTCCATTCGTTTCAATAACGCTTATTTATTAATTATTCTATATATATTATTATTATTATTATTATTATTATTATTATTATTATTGGGTTTTCAGCATGTAGAAATCTTATTGCAATGAATGGAGTATTTAACTGAATGTAAGAAGCTCTGTTAGTAAATAAATAAATTTGTATTTTTAAGAAGCTTGGCATCCGTAAAATTCATAACTGGAAATGGGGTGACATCAAGTGTGGGATCTCCTGCTAAAGCGGAGAAAAAAAGCACCAGACTGGACAGGTTAGGCCGGTCACAGTAGCTGGACTGGTCACCCCAACGTAGGTGGCAATGAGATGTGGTTATCAGAGAGAGGAGGTGAGGATTAAGTTGGAGGCAGAAGCGGCGAGAGGAAGAGTATTTTGAGTATTTTGAGATGTATGAAGGGGGTTATTGTTGTAGAAAGAGGCAGCTAGATCAGGACCGGAGTTATAGAAGTGATAGGTGGTTTTTGAGCAGATAAGAAGTGTATTGTGTGGAGAACATTTAGGTGTCATTGTGTGTGTGTGGCTTTGTGTGCAGATTCATTATTAGATTTATCCAAAGTTGCAGCAAAATGTAGAACAAACCACATTTTGCTGTGAGACAGGCTGATTTACAGATGTACAAAGTTCCAATGATGTAACCTGCAAGTTACTTTTTTGCCATTTTGTACTGTATTTGTAAATATACATTTCACAGATTTTATAGTGTACTAGTTGAAGTACCCAGCGTTGCCCGGGATTAAAGCTTCAAGTTATTAAGTTATCGATGAGTTGGATGTAACTGTCAACATTTTAAAAATAAGTAGCAGCTCTTCCAACACACCCCTAAGGTGGCTGCTCAGTGTTTTTTTTGTTTTTATATTATATGGTATCCAAATCCATCCAGTGAAAGGCCCAGAACAGGCTCCTTGGGGCAAAGTTCTGGTCATCATACACAAAAGGGATGTCCAACCGGGACCTCAACCCCCCTAGTATGTCTTCTGGGATCCAATGTTACCAGTCTGTAAAGTTTTTGTTCAAATCCATCCAGTTGAAGGCTCAGAACAAGCTCCCACAGTCAAAGTTCTGGCCAGTGTACACCAATGGGTCCTAACCAATGGGTCCTAACCCTGCTAAAATCTGGCCAGGATCCATCCAACTGGACCACCTTGCATTGGGTTCATCCTAATCGGTGCAGGGGTGTTGAAGATATTCACCAACAAACATACAAACTTTTGCTTCAAGCATGCCCTAAAGACTCATTTCTTTAGTCAAGTCTATCAGTCCTCCTCTCAACTCCTTTGTCCTGGCTCTCTCCCCCAGTTAGTACCACCCTAGTTGTGTCTCCCCTTTTTTTAGGATGTAAGCTCTCAGGAGCAGGACCCTTTTTCCTTGTGTGCTCCTTCTACTATTCCATCACCCTCTGTACCTCTTGGCCTGCTTCCCTAGCCCTGTTTTCTTAAGCTTTGGCCTACTTCTCACTGATTTCTACCATCACTTTCACTCATTGTCCCAGAAATAATTTGATTTGCATTACATTGTTACCTGTGTCTGTGTGTGTGTGTGTGTATGTATATATATTTACATATATTTGTTGTTCATATTTTGTTCTTTATGTATCATGTCGTGTCATGGGTCACTGTTTTCTGTATATGTCATGTACGGCGCTGCGGACCCTTTGTCGCGCCTTATATATATATATATATATATATATATATATATATATATATATATATATACACATAAAAATAGTAGGACTGGCATGATTATGACACCAATTCATTCTGCTGCTTGTTGTGTTTTGGGTAGGGCTTGGAGTTTGTTTGGAACAAAAATGATTGGGGCGATTCCATGCAGTTATGGGAGATTCTGGTAGAAAAACTGCAAAATTATGCACCCAAATATCAATTATGAAAATATTACTCATCTCTAATCCTTAAGTTGATGGAGCCACTTCCAACCTATGATGGCAGAAGAAATAAAAGAAGTCACTTTGTTTTCTGATGTCTCGGCACAAAAGCTAGATCACAATTCCATTTGTGTGAAAACCCTCTACCCCATATGTATGGTGGTGTGTAACTATGTTGCATCAAAAAACTGTACGACAGTCGTGGTACAATTATGGAACAACAGCACAGGCTCTGGAAACAAACACCGCAAAACGACCACTAATAAAATGGAATAATGAAAACACACAAAATAAATAAATGATAAATCACAGACTCTGCTCCTCATTTCCATTATTCGGCTCAAAGATGGAACCGATGAAGCAATAAATACGTCCAGAGCTTGTGCTGGCACACAGGGGTGGTTGTTTCCTTGCCAACATCTGTTTTTAATCTGATTAATGGTGATCTGTTTTGATAGCTTATTCTCTATTGCGAGAGTTAATTGGATAAAGTTTTAGCTGGAAACTAACAAAGTGAATTAACAAGGGCAAAGTTGCAGATGGGTAATGAAAGCAATACCTTCCATTACGCATTAGTGGATCCACAATGAACACAACACTTTAAGATGGCACAGTTAGTCCTCCGTATAGGCGTCAGTGTTCCAGTTATGGAAATTTCCACACGACAAATAAAGTCTGCTTTTACCACGAAAGATTAAAAGGGGTTTCCACTTCAAACAAGTTACATTTATTTTGGCTTGCACACATCTTCCTGCGATTTTTACCCAATACATTGCTTTATTTTTTGGGACATCCCGCAGTGGATTTTAGCTATGTCATCCTGCAGTGTTGTTTGCGTTTGTTGACCTTGGATACGACATAAAACTGCTCTCCGGGTACAATTTTATCTTATGCACAGTAGCACAGTTAATGAGAGCGCACTATAACAGCCAATGAAATGAAAATAAAAAGTTGTGTCCAGTGATATGAAGACATGAATAAAAATCATATCATTAAGTAAAAAAAAAAGAAACTGTGTATTTAGTAAAGTTTGCAGTAGGGTATTTGTAAGTGAATATATTAAAGTTGCAAGCCCCTTTAATGTGAGGGAACGATACATAGATACAATTTGTGTCCTTAACAGGGGTGCAGTACCGTCAGTTGGGATAAAATGGGGGTGAAAATCCTTACTGCTAACTAATGTCATGCAGCTTATTGATATAGCAAATGTTAAGGTATCCAACTGCACCTTAAACATCCCAAATATGGGAATTCTATTATTTTCTGGGGACATATCCATCAGGGTATTTTCGATGAAGGCTAATGATTTAAATACTTTCAGCTGGTGTGGGGGGGGGGAAGGGGAGGGGTCAATATGCAATCAGCCAATCAGATGAGGCTAGATAGTTCTGCTGATAGTGTCCATCATCAAGGGGTTCAACTCCTGACACGTGTATCTGACTCTGCGTCCAGGTCTAATTGGATCACAATCACATGATTGTGTTCTCACTGTACTTGGCCAATGACTGCCCCCCTTCCTCCCCGTATCTGCCTCACCAGGCGTAAGGAGTCATAAGTGTAACATGTGGCGAAATCTGAATTCGAATGTATACGTCATGTCTTCATTTGGATCCCACGCTAGTATGTAAATGCAGGGGTATTGATGTACCAAACCCCCCATGACTTTTAGTGAGTCATAATCCTCCTCACATTGTAAACAAATTCCTGATTACAAGGTAAGGTACTTCCACTGCAGTATGGAAGTGGAGTGGTGTAGATGTAGGGGATGTGGGAATTGTTAGCACAAATACATGGAAGATCTTATCTGGAACGACAACAATATACAATGGGTTGTTTAAGGCTGGGTACACAATACAGGGATTTCAGCCGGTTATCAGGCCAATAACACGATAAACGACCGTTCAGACAGATATCGCATTAGCGCGTACGCTGCAACGATGTCTGATTATCCTTCAAAAGCACATGGTATCGTGTCATTGGATTTTTAAACCGGACTAAAAATATTGTTCAACGATGGAACGATGTTGTTAAAATCCTGCAGTGTGTAAGCACTCAGGACCGGCAGTGTCCATAGATCTCTATGGAGTGTGCAGAGTCACCATCTTTTCAGCCGATGGTTATTATCACCATCATCAACACTTATTTATATAGCGCCAGCAGATTCCGTAGCGCTTTACAATTGGGAACAAACAGTAATAAAACAATACTGGGTAATACATACAGACAGAGAGGTAAGAAGGCCCTGCTCGCAAGCTTATAATCTATGGGACAATGGTTTGATACACAAGTATCGTGCTAGTGTAATTGAATATTTGTCCAGCTAGAATGCAAAGGTTACAAAGTATTGAGTGGGCTGTATGCTCAGTCACACAACTATGTTGGTCAGAGCGTTGTTGTCTTGTGTTAGCTGTGTAGAGGGTGGTAATAGGGTAACCTAGGTTGATTAAGAGGGTGGTAGAGGAACACTATAAGCTTGTCTGAAGAGGTGGGTTTTCAGAGAATGCTTGAAGGTTTGAAGACTAGAGGAAAGTCTTGTGGTGCAAGGGAGTGAATTCCATAAAGTGGGTGTAGCCCGAAAAAAACCCTGTAACCTAGAATGGGAGGATGTGATGAGAGTGGAAGAGAATGGAAGATGAGAGATGGGGCGGTAATTTGAGAGAGAGTTTGGGTCAGAATTTAGTTTTTTTAGAATAGGAGTAATCACTGCTTGCTTGAATAGTGATGGAAAGATACCAGTAGAGAGAGATAGATTGCAGATTTTAGTTAGAGGTGGAATGAGCACATAAGACAGAGGCCTACCAATGTGAGATATGGGATCAAAAGAGTAGAAACTTCCTCTTCATTTATGGGATCAAATGAAGATAGGGTGTCAGAGGATGCTGGGAAGGAATTGAGCTGATTGCTAGTCGAGGGAGATGATATCATTTCAAGTCTCATTTTATCAATCTTGTCCTTGAAATAGGAAGCAAGATCCTGGGCACTGATGGTAGTTGGAGGGTTTGGGGTGGAAGGATTAAGAAGAGATTTAAATGTGTTAAAGAGGCGTTTGGGATTAGAAGCCTGAGCATAGATGAGAGATTGGAAGTATGCTTGTTTGCTTGTTTAGCAGTGTCCAGAGCACTTCGATAGGTAGAAATCATTAGCGGGACAAGATTTTCGTCAGTGACGTTCAACTATACGAGAAAGTTTTTGTAGATTTCGTGTTTCTTTAGAGTGCCACGGTTGACACTGAAGTCTATGCGGAGTATGAAGAGTCGCTGGAGCCACTGGATCAAGGGCAGGTGCTAGGGTATGGTGAAAATGAGGAACTGCCATATCAGGGGAGGACAATGTAGAAATTGGGGAGAGAAGGTGGAAAACTATTTAAAAATCAATATGACATGGTTATGACAGATGAAGAGCACAGATCCGAAGGTGAATCGAGTAATACGTGTGCAGTGTGTACACAGAAATCAGCTGCTGATCGGGACTTTTTTTATTTTTTTAAATCGTTGGTAAAATCGTTAAGGATATCGCATCGGGAGAAATTTTGTATAGTGTATACCCAGCCTAACTGCTGCTCATAGCAGGCTCTGTCACATAATATATATAACGAGTCGTTCTATAAATGTATTTCTCTATAACTCCATTAGATAGATCCTACTGCATATGAAGGCGTTAAAATATGGAATTAGCGAGCGAGAGAGAAATTAATTGTTCCAGCATATTTCACTTTTAAACAGTGCAAATTCATAGGTGTACAAGGCAATAAACGTCTGTGCTTAATATAAGGAAAATGTAGTTTATTCACCTTAAAACTTCTGTAATAAACACTACGGAGGTTACTCACCTCTCAAACCTGTCACAATGCGTTATCTACGTCCAGTTGATTTATTCATCAAAATAAAAGTTTTTGACATTTATAAAGAAACTTTTATGTAATGTGAAGTGACAAGGGCGTCTTATAAAAAGCCGCACGCTAGGTATTACGTCTCCGAATCCACAGCAGCTGCAAAATTCACCCTTTAATCTCTACAGCAACAACCACCAACAATTTCCGAAATACATATAAATATATTTTTGCTGCACACTTTGTACAAAGTTGCCGTCCTTTTTATCCATCTAACCAGGGAAATTCTACGCTCGGCGCGCTTTATGAACTGGTATAAAAATAAGATATTAGAGGTTTATCTACAATAAAAATAGCAATTTACAAAACGTTAAGAGAACGCATGGTCTGGATACATCACAATGAAGAATACAACTAAATGTATAGAGATTACCGCTACCGTTTTATATGCCATAAACGATATTAGAGGTGTCCTCTGCATAATTGCCAGCACTGGGTTGCCTATTACGTTTATAGGAAAATGGTTTAATAACTGGTTTCTCACTAGTTTTCATTGATAGCTCAGTGCTTTTCAAGGTAGATTTAACTTAATAGAGTACATATTTCTTTATTACTATAATGGAAACGGATTGTAAAGAATGTAAAGCAAAGTATTGTCCACATTTAGCAGGCAGCCATTTACTGGAAGTCACTTTCCATTGAAAAAGCCAGCAAGGGGCTGGTTTTAATTATATCTTATATCTTTTTTATTTTTGCCTATTGTTTGTATAGGTTTTGGTATGGAATGAATCTATACTATGTGCAATATTATGTTGTTATTTATGCTGTTCGTCTTATTATGACATATGAAAAAATTATTTGAACTTGTGGCATCTGAAGGTCATGTATATGTTAAGTAATTGAACATTATACCTTGTCCTCCAACACTACTACTTTGTCGAGAGTCCTTACTCTGGAAAGCCTGCCTTTTGGTCAGGATACGGTACTTACTATGGCTGATCAGCACCGGTATTGATCTAGAAATGATGGAGGAGAGTGTTATTCACAGCATGATTGGCTCCTGATTGGGCAAGTACAAAAATTGTCCAATCAGGAGCCAATTGTCATTTCTAGAAGTGCATTGGAGTCCTTGGTGCCATATATCATTACAGAGGTTGACCAGGAGCAAACAGTGGGGTTTCTAGGGATAGACCTTACCAAAGACGGAGGTTTTTCACAAAACAGGTTAAAAGCTGTTTTGTTTTTATAAATATTTAAATGGTGGCTGAACTGTTTCTTCATAAAAATACTTTGATTTTTAAAAATATTTTGCAGTGGTATGGGGGCTTATTATATTTTTTTATAACAATTTCACTCCATGATAGTATGATAATGGGTTAAACCAACTTGTAGCCAATCAGAGCATTAAAACATTCATAACCAGCCTGAATCACAACACTCACAGAGCTACGTCAAACTGTAGCCAATCAGAGGATTAGAAATATCACAAGATTACACCAACCAGCAGCCAATCACAGCATTATAATGTTCCCAGGGCTCGATCAACCTGCAGCCATAAGCGTTGTAAAATTCACAGTGCTAAACCAGCCAATCAAAAGCAATGGAATTTTCGCAGGTCTAGACCAACCCACAGCCAATCAAAGCTTTGGAATGTTCACAGATCTAGACCAACCCGCAGCCGATCAAAGGTTTGGAATGTTCGCAGGTCTAGACCAACCTGCAGCCAATCCAATCGTAATACTATTCCTGAATCTACACAAAGCTGCAGCCAATCAGAGCATTAACAAAATCATTAAGTAGACAGGTTGATACCATTGTTCCTGTAGTTCATATCTCATGGCTGGATACAATCTGTGATATCACTGGACCATACACCACACAACGCAGCCAAATTCAATTCACCTTTGAGCGCAAAGGATACTTACTACAGCCTACGATTTCAGGGAGGGAACATGGTGGGGAAGGGGCATTTGCCCATAATCAATGTTCAGTAAAGGCGTGCCAATCTCAACCGCATGCAAAAGTGTCCAATTCAAGCTCTGGGCATCTCTAAGGTACTTGTTTTTCATCCGTATCTCTTGCTCCAGCTACAGGGCTAGTATAAGTGTCGATTACTAGTGATGACAGTCTCATATGCATGCTATAACATGTGTTTGCAATGTATTTTATATACAGTAGACATTCATAACATCTTAATAAATGTATTTCATGTAAAATATAAAATAGGTCTATATTATTAATAGGTGATATTAGCTGCACAATTTTTTTCCCTGTGCGTTATTTTGTGATTTTTTATTCCACATAGGTATTGAACGTAACCTGCAGTGTCTTGTCTACTAGAGAAGAAAAGACCTACACCTGTATTCACCACCACATGTATCTTCACATCCGCTCCTTGGGCGTACGTATACTCTATTTGCGCGCCTTTTAAAACGAACGCACAATGCACTTAGTATGCGCGCCTTAATGAATCAGGCCCACTGTGTCATGTTTGCTATTGAATAACTAACATCTAGGGTTGTACTGAAGTTGAATTAAACAGAGATTTACGCTCCCCTTCATGGAGGCTTTGCAATTAATTTAGTGCATGCCTTTTAAGAGTGAGATATTATTTAATTAGATTTGATGATGAAATTCAGATTCCAGTACACTATTCACATGGCTAATACATTCCACCATCCTCAGGGTAGAACAATAAGCAGAGAAACACATTGACCACCTGCAACTAAGGCTAAGGAGATTAATTAAAACTTAAAAGCTTGCTCATTTAGCGAGCAGTAACAGTTGTAACTAATGGAGGTGAGATGCCTTAAAGAAAGACACAAGTGTAACATAATTGTTGACTACTGGACCTGACTAAGTGGATGCCGAGGTTTGGTTAAATATCTCTCAAAAACATTTTGCCATTGGAATATTATTAGGAGTTATTTGTTTGCCGGGGTGGCTAAAGTTAATATGGACCCATTACACACACTGCAGAGTTATCTTCATCATCACCATTTATTTATATAGCGCCACTAATTCCACAGCGCTGTACAGAGAACTCATTCACTTTAGTCCCTACCCCATTGGAGCTTACAGTCTAAATTCCCTAACATACACACACACAGACAGACAGACACTAGGGTCAATTTTTTAAGCAGCCAATTAACCTACCAGTATGTTTTTGGAGTGTGGGAGGAAACCGGAGCACCCGGAGGAAACCCACGCAAACACGGGGAGAACATACAGACTCCACACAGATAAGGCCATGGTCGGGAATTGAACTCATGACCCCAGTGCTGTGAGGCAAAAGTGATAACCACTGAGCCACCGTGCTGCCCAGCCATTGCTTGGGCTTAACACATATAAATTCATTAGATAGTGACGTCACTGAGGCTTGGCGCAGTCCACAGACTGTATGGCTCCACTGTGTGTAGGTGAAGGGTCCACTTGGATTAAACATCCGAATGACTGTAGGATTATAAGGCTCTTTTGTATCCCCTGCTTCTGTCACAGAGGCAATTTTATTACATTTCTATTTAATATTTGAGATGGACATAACTGATCCCTAAAAAAGGTATGAAGGAATCGTCCATAAATCTGTAGCACCATATTTCAGTGAAAACTAATCCTTGGTTATAACCAGCTGGGGGCAAAATTCTTCAGTTCAATAAAATTATTGCCGAGTTATCAAGATATTCATGCGTACACATCATATCACTGACATAAGATTTTGGAAAAACGGTAATTTATAGGTATAGTCGTAAGAATGTTTTAAGCATAAAAAGTATCAGGCCAGTTCCGGATTTGTAAACAAGGAGAGTAAAACAAAAAGGATGTGGACAAAACATTGTCCCTTTGATCTGTAAAAAACAAAAACTAGAACTGAATTAAAATAGTTATTTTATATTGAATGACTTATATCAACAATCACAAATGTAAATGCAAATGTGTTCTAGCTGTTCCTATTTTTCTGCAATCTTATAGCAAACAGTTAGGGTAAGAACACACTCCAGCATCCACTGATTGCAGCTTGAGCAATAGTCCAACCAGGGATCAATTAATCAATATGACAAATATTGTTTGTTTACTGATCTACAGTTTTAATAGATGCTGGAAGAACCATGAACACTACAAGCTGTGTGCATTGTCCATCCAGGGTTTGTTCTGGGATTAAACTCCCAGACAACTGGACTACTTTGTAGCAGTGTAGCCAAACAGCAATCGATTCCATTATACTAACCTCGCACCTAGCCACCCACCACTAATAACTACCTAGTACGCAGACACACATTACATCCACTTAACCTACGAAAATTTTACCTGAGCTGCCTGACTTTGAAATCTGCCTATTTGCCTATTGTTTGACTGTTGTTTTTAGTCTGCCCCTTCAAGCTTGTTCCCCATTTTCTTTTGTACCCACTTGCCTGCCAATGCCAGTCTGTGACGATTATGTAGTATATCTAATGACTGATTGTTATTTTCTGTTGAATTCATGCATGAAAATGGGAATATTTTATGTAACCTCTTAAAGTATGCTTTGCTGACTGACCTAAGTGACCTGTGCAATTGACCAAGAGTCTTTTGAAACTAGCCAGGCCCGGGATTGATAAGCATCTCTGAAGAGTTTGAAGCCAGAAAAGTTGTAAACCATCTAACTACTCAAATAAAGCAGAGATGAGAGATTCTCTGAGGGGGCAACATATATCTTAGTGATAGCTAGGTGTCATTTTGGGAATCAATTTGACTTAATTGAAAATGTAATTCCTAAGGTGGGGGTGAAAAGCCTGTAAGAAGGGTTTAAAATCTTCTGCTTTAGACATTACACTGTGCATTTTCATGAGGGGGCTTATCAAGACTAAAATGTCTCATATTTCTCAATTGGTTTCCCTCACACATGCCAAGTCTTAATTAGTAAGTAGGGACTCTGGTTTTATTTCCTATTTTATTTCTGAAACTTATTTGTGCAACTTATTGTACGTCTTGTTATTAACTTTTTTGTGACTAAGCCTTGGAAACATTTTTCATATTAAATAAATTTAATCTAGTTTATTCTTTGTGATTCTTTGTGAATTTGCTAAGCCCAGGGAGGCTCATGCTACATATGTATGTGATTTAAGTGCGAAACATTAATAAGTGGTTTTGGTGAACGTAAGCACACCATAGTAAATCCTTAATGGTGGCAGAAAAGGTGTATTCATTGCTAAGTGACTAAGGTGACGCAGCTGTTCAGATTACTGTATCTGAGACAGGCTGAGCGTTCGTGACACAGTCCCCTGTTCTTTCTTGTCTTTTTCACTCATGCCTGATTTGAGTTTGAATAGCACGTATGGATCATAGTTGGATGCCCAGGGCTTTGGTCGCACTATCGGTCATCACCCATTTCGCTGTTCCGGTTTCTACAACAAGATCCCTACCTGTATTATGTCTGCATCTTCGCTCAACTCTTCTTATTGGGATGAAAGTATGGAGGCCATCTGATAAGTAGTGACGAGAAAACACATTAGGGGGGAAGGAGGTACCTTGGGCTGTTAAACTGTCACTAAATTGCAGAAAAGTATTACACATCGATGGGCACTACATCTATTATTAGACATACCAATTATATAAAAAAACAATTAAGTGTTATACATTTCAATGCATTGTAAACCGTCTCTAGTCCAAGAATAATAAAATCCATATCAAACTTTTTCTTCATGTGACGACGAGTCCTTTCTTCGTGACAAAATGATATCCTTCCAAAAGTTCCGCGTATTTCAAAACTCAAATGCAAGTATATGGGATCATTCAAAAGGTATAGTAATACATTGATATGTAGGATTCTAGATAGAAACGGCAAAAGCATTCATATATATACGGGATTAATAAAAAAAAAGAGGAATATAGTGCATTACCTCTAAAAAGAATGTGAATTTATTAAAACCAACTAAAATATAAAATAAATCACAGCGATATAATTATGGTGTCTCCCAAACTCCATAAGAATTATTCCCCATCTACCAGATTTAGTAGATCTTATTTGCATACAGCAATGTCTTCATAGGGCCCCAAAAAACAGTGTTTGACAGTTACTATTACCATAAAACTGCATGTGGTGATGGCATCATGCACTTTCCTATGAACGCTCTCTTTCCCCTGTATCACTATGCAGGCTCTACCAGTGGCAGGGCAATAAGACCGAGTAAATAATCTCAAATTCTTTTAAACATTTTTTCTCATGAATATAAATTATGCCCCCCACCTCGCAGCATAGAGATAGAGGGGGGATTCAAAATAGTTGGCCAAAATCAACCACATGTTGCATAAAATATATTTTTATTAAACATAAATTAGATCATCTAATTTACTGTCCACTAAAATTTTAAGGAGGATAATCAACTATGGGTTGTCTGTCAAGAGTGGCAGTAGGCAATACAGAATTGGAAGTTGCTCAATCAATTTATAGGTTCACAGCAGGTGCTGTGGGTGGGGTTATCCTGAAAGGTACAAACACAGAGAAAATCCCCCAGCACACTGCTATAACCAGAAAAGGAGCTGTCATTTCCATTTGTACATAAAAATGCAATAATCTCAGTTGAACACATTTGCAAATGTATGGAAAGCCACCCGCCACTTTAGGGCGCTTCTGCTAACAGGGTGGCAGTAGAGCAATTGCCCCTAAGGTTCTCAGTTGTAAAAACAAGAGTGGCCTATCAGGTAACCAAGGCTTCCGTCAAGCCTGCTTTGTCTATATAATATAGATGATGGTTTAGCCATTTTCTGGGCATCGCTAACTTGAATAAGAGGTCATATGATAGATTTTCCCACAAGTATCAGGACAGTAGATTAGAGGTCACAGTGGCGGGTTTACCGTAGAATGCATCTATATTCTTTCCTATAATTGTCTGGAATTGTAAAAACCGAGCTAGTGCTAAATAACCATGGACTTCTTGTGCTTGTCCCCCACATGTGATAGTTTTCCCCTGTGATAAACTTATAAAGTCCAGTATCAGCAGATGTTCTCATTGGGCCATTGCCCAATGTGATGTGTAAGAATAATCAAACTGATCTCACAAAACAACTCTAAACATAAATTGGCAACCTCATCCAACTACCACCGCTGGCACCAACGCGACCTTCCATGCATTGATGGTGTCAAGTAATTGGACGTCAATGCAAATTTTTATGGTTAGCCATTGAAGGCATGACTTTATACCACTTGTGTGTGTTTTTGTTCACCCCACAAAGATATCTACTATCACTATTAAGTTGGAGGGATGATAAAAAGTTGAGAGGGAGAGCTGTCAAATGTCAGCCACGATTATCACTACTATATGAAAGTAAATTGTTGTTACCTCTAAAGAAACTACTGCTTTTATTCAGTATAAACATGTTTTAGTCTAGTTATCGTAACATATGCAGCAGCAAGTTTTACCTGGTTTAATGTAAGTTAATAATTAACGTCATGGTTCTGATTGACGGGACAGCAGTATGTAACTTATCCCCACTTTCTCTGCTCTGTTTGTGATGGAACAGGATATAGTCAAACTTCTGACACTCGTTCTCTTGGGTGCTACAGTACAGTTAATGTGCTGGCAGAATTGTTTTGCTTCGAATGGTTCGACACTTGTGACATTCCCTTCACACTCTTTAGAAAGCCTTTAACAGGCATGAAATAGATCAGACAAGAAGGAATGTAGCATAGTAATTTGTGAGTGTTCCACGCATGAATTTTCTCAAAAACCATCAAGCAGATTTGCACATTGAAATGTAAATCCCTGCATAAGCTCCATATATGTCTTTGGATTCCCTGCATCTTTCAATAGGATTATTCACACTATATTTTCTTGTTATTGGAACTTCAGCTAACCTATTTTTCCCCATCTTTTTTTTTTTTTTTTTTTAATCGCCAGAATTTTCTTGATAGAAATAAAACAATAGAGGGTGTAAATTCGGCTGTAAGAAAGGGTCTTGGCGCTGTGTTTTAGTGGTACAAATAGTACAATCCTCTGACATTTCCATCTAAATAAAATGGGTGGAAAAGCTGGTTTTAAAGCGGCAATACCTCATGCCTGTAGAGTGGAATACAGGTGTGGGGTCCGAGTATTGCCGCTTTAAAAGCGCCATTTTCAGTGTGTCCATAGTAAATTACGTCATTTGCTACTGTAGGTGTTTAGGGCATTCGGATTGGACAGTGCACGGGGATTTGAGCCTTCGGACAAACTGCATGTCTCATGTATAGTAAGTAGTAAATTTATTAATGTAGGGCTTATACCCATCGTTATTCTCCTGTAGTTTAAAACAATGTTGGGGTTTGCATGGGCGTGGTAATAAGTACCACCAAAAGATCATATATCACTCATATAGATCAGAAAAAGAATTGCTTACTCATTTCACTAGGCTTCTCTTGGCGTAAGTGCAGACCCCTCTTGGCGTAACTGAGCTCAATCAATTATTTTCCATGTGTATTATTTTTCAGATTTTACAGAGTTGTACAGAGAACTCACTCACATCAGTCCCTGCCCACTGGAGCTTACAATCTAAATTCCCTAACACACACACACAGACCGAGAGAGACAAGGGTCAATTTAATAGCAGCCAATTAACCTACTAGTTTGTTTTTGGAGTGTGGGAGGAAACCGGAGCACCCGGAGGAAACCCACGCAAACACGGGGAGAACATACAAACTCCACACAGGTAGGGCCATGGTCGGGAATTGAATCTTGACTTGTTTTTTACATAGTATCGTTACATTTACTAACAGTTGGCAACTCTATATTACCAGTTAATTTGCAGCTCAAAGAAAATGTCCTTGTTTGTAGACTTTTTCTTTCCTTTATAAGTTATACTTCAGAGCCCGGAAAAATCTTTTTTTTTTTTTTTTTTACATTCTTTTTTAAACCCCTTGCTAACTTCTTTAGCTGGTTAGATTTTTTTTATTTTAGTTTACTTTTACTTATCTATAGAATTCATTCATGAAAAGTATAGTAGTTGCCTATTCTGACCTATATGGCATGGTAGAGTAATAGTTAAATGCACCAATTATGCCATTTGCAGCAGATGTTAAATATGTATTGGTTAGATACATTTTATAGCAGAGTGTATGTAACTTAAGCTGTAACAGATGAAGCTAATCTCTTCAGGGAAAGAGCACATGATTCTTAGATGCCGACTCCCACCACTGCATTATCTATCATGAGAGAATTTGCGGGCTTCCCTGAAAAATGAAACTCACCAGTAAGATAGATACTTTGCAAAAAAGTCCATAAATGTAGACTCATTATTATTATTATTATTATTATCCTTTATTTATATGGCGCCACAAGGTTCTCGCAGCGCTGTACAACATAAAATACACACAGTAGACCATACAGAGTACAACAGTACAGAGCAAGACAAGTAAAACCAAGACTCCAAAAGCTCCAATTAAAGCAAGTACAGTGACATTGGAGAAGAAGAAATGGTATTGAGACAGGAGGGAAGAGGACCCTGCTCGATAGAGCTTACACACTAAAGAGAGGGGAAACAGACAGGAGGGGAGTCAGTGGAGGAGATCAAGCGCAAGAGAAAGTTAGGTGGATGGCTGGTAGGCTGGTAGGTTTTGAGGAACAGATGGGTTTTGAGAGCTCGTTTGAACGTGCTCAGATTGGGGGACTGACGGATGGAGCAAGGGAGGTCAGTCCAGTGGAGGGGGGCAGCACGGGAGACTGATCTATTAATGTCCCATTGCTTTCCATGAATGATTCTAGAAACACTGTATTGAGCGCAAATGTTGACCTTTATGCTCGGACCGGGGGGGCATCTGCCAGTCCCATAGTGGACTTCCTTGGGCTGGGTCACTGGGCCGCCTGCATTGCTTTCCTTTACAATGTTCCTAATAGGCTGCTGAGTAAAGACTTGCCCCCCGGGCTAAAATTTGCCAGCCCTCCTTTGCTTTTATGACCATTGAGTTGTACTAGTTGTTGAAGGATTCAAATCTCCTTGTAAACTGTTAGAATTGAGTTTGGAAAAACTTTTTATTTATTATTTACAGGAAGTTTCTGCATGATAAAAAAAAATAGATAGAAATGTGTCTTAATGTCCCAAATACATGATGTTTTCCTATAATGTCCTATGAAATAAAATGTTCTATATAAGCATATAAATATGTCTAGGTGTGAGTTAATTTTCTGCATCAGGCATACAAGAGTGAATAGTTACACCTAGTTACACCTAACCATAGCATATGGATGTGACGGGATTGTTTTACCAGCAAGTCGCATTATCCTGTTTGTACATAATATAATGATATAATGATCTGTCATATACATAAAGTGTATAGTGTCTGGACCATGTTTTTAATGCTGCTTTAAAAATTCAATGAGAATCTTTTTTCCTGCAGTATTCCAAATGGAAACGACAAACAAATAATCCAAATAGTTGTCTGTGACAATCTAATATAGAATCAGCTGGTGGGGATCAATCAGAAGTAGCTAGATAGTGCTGCTGATAGTCATCACCTCACATATATTTATAGAGTCCTCTAATACCTACATAATAGGCGTTTCCGCTGATGTGTCCACATCTAATTATGGTGCATTCCCAAGGAGCCTGTGACCCTTATGAGAATATATCTTACTGTACTCGACAGAGGATGCGTTGGGGAAGCACATATTCAAAATTCAAATCGGCACCATAGGTTGTAGATTAGATACATGTCAACATTCCAGATTAAAAAATAATGACAATTAAGACCACACCCCAACCCAAGAAAGCCATACCAATTTTGTTCTTCAGCAAGACATGTCCCAGAAAATCATGGCTAAGCTCAAAAAAAGGAAAAAAAGGTGGTTGGGTGATGAGGACATCTTGGAGCAAGACCAATTTTTGGTAGAACTGCGGAATACCCTTTGTGTCAGGTATTGAAAAAAAATGGTTCAGGGCCAGGCCTGACAGCATTTTTCTGCCAATGGAGGGTACTAAAAATAGCCGAATAGGATGATTTTTGGCATAATGCCATTGACGAACAAGCCACATTAAGGGTACCTAGAGAGGCAGTAGAGCACCCAAAAGCTCCTACTGTGGACAAGGCTGATTTAATGGCTAAATAAAACTGTTAAAAAATCTGCAGAAAGAAGTGTCCAACCTAAATAAAGGGATGGTGACTACCCCTATCCTAGTTGGCTGCTCTTGCTCACCAGCTGACCAAGGACATGACACAGACCACCATTGTTGGTAGCTGTGTTTGCAACACAACCATTTCCAATAACTCAAGTTCGGGTATATTCGGTTCTCGGGAAACCGAGCCTGAGCATCTCTAGTGGAAAGCCTAAACCCAAATTTGCCCATTTTGCAAAATGTGTGAAATTCTGTGAATGAATTTGCAGGAACATTTTATATGAGTTGTATTTCCTGGCTGAACAGGCTGAGATTTGAGTTTCCTGTGATACAATCTTCAAATGACGCTTTTTCTTTGAGAGGAATAGAATTCCACACTGCGTTTGTAAAATTCCGTTCAATTTAGTTTATAGAAGTGATCTGATGCACCTCACGGCCCTCTGACCTTCAAAAGGGCCACAAAATACCCTTAATCTCAGTAATAAATTAAAACAATACACTTAATGAAACAAAGAGACACCTATGTCTAATAACATATCAGCAAGCATTTTAAACAAGTGTTACAAGCTATAACGAACAAATCTGACAATAAAATAGGAATGAGCTCGGGGTAGCATATGGCCCCAGGGCCAGCGTTTGTCCATCACTGTTCTACTCTTGTCATTGTTCTACTCTTGGTATGATTGGAAGTATAATAATGGAATGTATAGGAGGAATTCTGCCCCGAACACAATTTTTTAAATTTCGCTCTACTTTGGTGTATTAATAAGCAAATTCCCACAGGATTATATTGTGTAGTACTGATACATACAGGAAGTAAAGTGAATCACATGTGTTCCTGATGTTCCTGGTAAGCTTATGTTGACCAAGTGAACTGTTCCTAAACTAAGTAAATATTTTAGTCTCTCCTTCCTCCATTGCTTTAGCTACTGTAGGTGAAAGAATTTTGAACTTCGCCACAGAGTAAGTCAAGGGAGAAATGAAGTACTAATTAACGAAGCCGGGATTTTATGCAAATGATTTTCTTCACTCAAGACGGTTCTAATGAATGTGCCTGAAGTCGATTTGTGTGTGTTTTCGCCAAGCTGACAGCTGGCTCGGAGGAAGGTCAGGCAGAATCAGACGTTCACAGAGCATAATCCTTCAGATTGGCAGCTCTGCCCCCGGTCACTATTTGATTATCTCCCAAATTGCTGTATTTCACAGAGATAATGATTTTTATGGTCACAGATTTGAAGACAACTGCTGTATCCTCGGGGTTGTCGTTGGAAGAAGAGATGCTGTAGCTTCCTTGAAAATAAAATAATATATATATATATATATATATATATATATATATATAAGGAAAGTTGAAATTTCTTATTCTTACATCTTTCTTCCAAAAAGCTTATTAATAAAAAAAAAAAATATATACCATTGTCCGGTCAGTAAAAACATATTTTGTCTCTGGTATCTTCTCACTTCCCTGTTTATCTCGGAACGGAATTTAGTGATGTGTGAAAAATGGATTTTTACGGAACTATTAATCTTTTTGAGTTTTATTTTTGCCCAGGTAGTTCTTTTGTTCGCTGCGGATTAGAAAATGTGGAAACAGAAGAACACCGTTCAGTGCCTAATCTATCAATATATTATACAACCTAGAGGAAAATGGTGGCAGCCCGGAGAAAATTCTATCACAAGTCATAATCTCTGAGTCGTACTTGCAGTCACTGTGTGATCTTATCCAGCAGTAAGACAATACTTTACACCAGCCACCTGTTACAACTAGACCTGTAATGGACTTGGGGGTATATTTACTAAACAGCGGGATTGAAAAAGTGGAGATGTTGCCTATAGCAACCAATCAGATTCTAGCTGTCATTTATTTAGCACATTCTACAAAATGATAACTAGAATCTGATTGGTTGCTATAGGCAACATCTCCACTTTTTCAAACCCGCAGTTTAGCAAATATACCCCTTTGACTCTTCTATGTCCAGATCTCACAACAAGACCATTACCGATGTAGAAGCAACGTAGGAAGCAATCTCTAGACCCGCACAGCAGTAGATCACCTTTAGAAATCCAGATACTTTTCTAACTTGTTTAATCAAGTGTGAATGATTTTAATTAGCTGTAGGTCTAATTAAATTCTGTAGCACACATCGCTGCATAATGAATGAAAAGCCAACCAGAGTACTTTGAATTTTCCCCTTTACATCATTAGCATGCCACATTTCTGAAATCAACGTACTCCTCTCTCTCTCTTTCAGACCCACGATCGCTGCTTATTACTTTGGCACTAGTTAATCGTCCAGAAATGGGTTGAGGGGACCGTCTGCTCAAAACAACAAAGAAAACAGGGTTGCGTGATCTGGGCTGGATTCTGGAATAGAAAAAGGGAAGTGTTGTGCAAATCCATTCCAGTTTATTAATTATTAACCACCTAATGGCCAAGGGGGTATTTTATTGTTTAAGGATCAGATCCCATGTTCACACTTTCTTCCCTGTTTCAGTTACACTGAAAATAAAATGAGGGTATTTAAGGGAATTCACGGGGGCTCAGTGGTTAGCACTTCTGCCTTACAGCGCTGGGGTCATGAGTTCGATTCCCGACCATGGCCTTATCTGTGTGGAGTTTGTATGTTCTCCCTGTGTTTGCGTAGATTTCCTCCCACAGTCCAAAAACATACTAGTAGGGCGAATTGGCTGCTATCAAAATTGCCCTCAGTCAGTGTGTGTGTGTGTCTGTGTGTGTGTATGTTAGGGAATTTAGACTGTAAGCCCCAATGGGACAGGGACTGATGTGAGTAAGTTCTCTGTACAGCGCTGCGGAATTAGTGGCGCTATATAAGTAACTGGTGACGATGTTAAATATTTTTGGGAAGTGAGGAGGTGCATTTTAGAATAAATAATAATAATTAATAATAATAATAATAATAATTAATAATTATAATAATATTACGAAGAATATAATTTGAATTAATTATATATATATATATATATATATATATATATATATAATCATATACATATGGCCATTGTTGCATAATTAGAAGTAAGTGTGCCCTGTATTTAATTTTCATTTTGTTTTACATTAAGTTTCATTTTAGCACATATTTGATGAGTTGGTTGCAGGTACTGTCATTTTAAAAATGAATAAATAAATACATGTTTATTTCAAATGTAAAAATTTAATTGCAGCTGAGGTGTTGGAGGATGATAGAACTGATGTCAGAGTCCTTGGACCTGGCTGCTAAATGCTCTGCAACCTTCTGGGTGAATTTTATTTTGTTTGTTTTTGTTTGTTAGTTTCTTTATTCCCAACATTCTAAAAAAAGACGTTGCAGGTTAAAATGATGCAAAATAACAGGCAGAAAATACTGATGTCTAAAACCGGCCACAACATGCAACAAACGCACATTAAAAAAGACTATGGAGGAGAGGGAAGCATAAAAAAGGAGTAACTTTGCACCTGGGCAAAACCATGTTGCATTGGAGGGGGAGGTAAATTTAAATTGTGGGGACAGATTTATAGTTGGGGTAGGGCATGTCCTAGATCAACTTTAAATTTCAGTGTAAACATAAAGCTATCAAGTATTTGTGTGCTAGATAATAAATCAGCCGGAATTTATCTTATGTGCAAAACAATGAACTAATCTGCACCCCTTGCTTTGTAACATGGTTTTGTCCAGGAGCAAACTTACTACTTTTTTTGCTTTACTTTCCTTAATGACTCAGGCCCACTGTGTATAGGGGTATATCTTTAAATACAACTTTCTGCCCTATACAGTATACACCATACATTTTTTTTTTTTAAAGTTTGACAAAAATAAAGAGCATGATAAAGACAGTGAGAGTATTTGCAGTGCACCTACATTACCCCTGCAAATTTTTATAAATATAAATATTTATATACACACATTTCAAATACATACTGGTAGATTTTTAGCTTTCCAACATTTCTTTACAATTATGCAATTTATTTGTGCATATTGTTTTTTTTTTTTAAAAGTCTACCAATGCAGATCCATCCATCAATATTACAGAGCTGCTCATTTTGTTACAACATAGAGGGCTCTTTTTGTTTTTGACCTGCAGACACCATGACCTGACTCCTAACAGCAACAACTGGTGTTCATTTAAGGTCATAACCTCACACAGACGGCCCGCCACCGTACAGCCGATCCCACATCACTACTCTGCCACCAAGGTATATTTGCAATTCTCTGAAGTTAATTAGACTTGTATCACAACTTCATTTTACTGTATTTTAAACAACCGTAGCGGCTTATTCAAAGTCCTTGTATTTACTCTTGTACTTTGCACAAAGGATTAATTTCCCGTGTTTGCTTAGACTTGCGTCAAAGAGAATGGTTATGTAATATTTATTTTTGAAGTAGTGTTTAGTTGACAAATATAACAAGAGTTCCAATGGAATGTTATAATCAAGTGGTTATAGTTGTGATCAGGGCTGCCAAGAAGAATTCAGGGCCTGGGTACAACAAATTCATGGGGCCCCCCCTCATAGTGAAGTAAGCCCCAAAATTTTTTTGCGCCGCCTTACGGCGGCGCAAAAAAGATTAGCTATATGGTCATATATTCAGGGGCGTGGCTAGCCAAACGGCAGTGCAAAAATTTTGGGAGGTGCGGTCATGCATTTGGGGGCGTGGCAAACGTGCCATTGGGGCGTGGCTAACATAAAAACCACTAGGCTCTCAATTCGCCGGAGCGTCACATATGTTTAAGCACTCCTGACTTTCAGGACATCTACCACCACAGGGTAGTATACAAACAATGCAGTGTGTACACAAACAGTTCAGTCTTGGCCTACACCTTACATTGGACACAACATTCACCAAAAATTGGTATTGTCCCCTACTAGAATCACAACATTTCACACACTGTGCTGCTCTCTCCTACCTGTTCTTCTCACTTTCTCCACCTGTGGCTGCTGCTTTCTTTAGTTGTGGCTTGTCCGGATCCAGAAATGTTGAAGGACCTATTTTGAAAAAAAAATGGCTACATTTAGAAAATTACAGCCAGCCCCAGCGTTAAATCAATAGCACCCACGATTAATAATTAGGCCTTCCTCCAGCTCCAATATTACAATAATGTGCCCCTTCATCATCGCCATGCCTTATGATCACACTGTGCCCTCCATGCTGTTTTTGCCCCCTTCATCTGGCTCCCCTTCATCAGACTATACTATGCTGCTCCCCCCCTTTTTCAATCCCACTGTGCCATGCCTCCCCCCCCCCCCCTTTGTAACCCCACTGTGTCATGCTGCCCACCATTTTTTAACCCCACTGTGCCATGCTGACCCCTGTTTATTAACCCCACTGTGCCATACTGCCCCGTTTTTTAACCCATCTGTGCCCCTCTCATTTTTTCACCCCCTCTGTCATGCTGCTTTCCCATTTTTTAACCCCTCTGTGCTCCCCCCTCAATTTTTAACCCCTCTGACATGCTGCTTTCCCATTTTTTAACCCATCTGTACTCCCCCCTCAATTTTTAACCCCTCTGACATGCTGCTTTCCCATTTTTTAACCCATCTGTGCCCCTCTCATTTTTTAACCCCTCTGACATGCTGCTTTCCCGTTTTTTAACCCCTCTGTGCTCCCCCCTCAATTTTTAACCCCTCTGACATGCTGCTTTCCCATTTTTTAACCCCTCTGTGCCCCCACTCATTTTTTAACCCCTCTGACATGCTGCTTTCCCATTTTTTAACCCCTCTGTGCTCCCCCTCATTTTTTAACCCCTCTGACATGCTGCTTCCCCGTTTTTAACCCCTTTGACATGCTGCTTTCCCGTTTTTTAACCCCTCTGTGCTCCCCCTAATTTTTTAACCCCTCTGACATGCTGCTTCCCCCGTTTTTAACTCCTCTGACATGCTGCTTCCCCGTTTTTTAACCCCTCTGTGCCCCCCCTTATTTTTTAACCCCTCTGTCATGCTGCCCCCCCGTTTTTTAACCCCTTTGTGCCCCCTCATTTTTTAACCCCTCTGTCATGCTGCCCCCTAGTTTTTTAACCCCTTTGTGCTCCCCCTCATTTTTTAACCCCTCTGTCATGCTGCCCCCCCCCCCCCCCCCCCGTTTTTTAACCCCTCTGTGCCCCCCTCGTTTTCCTCCCTTCACTTACCTTTTCTCCTCTCTTGGTCTTCTCTGCTGCTCTGTGCTCCAGACTGACTGAATGCTGGGCATGACATGATGACATCACACCCAGCATTCAGACAGTCTGAATAGAGCACAGAGCAGCAGAGAGGAGGGATGCCGGCTCCGCGATCAGGTGAGTATGTTTTTTTTTTTTTTTAAACTAGCCTGCTCCCCCCACCAACGACCGAGCCCCCCCCCCCCCCGCCAAAAAAAAAAAAAAAAAAAGGAAAGGAAAAAAAAACGTTTTAAAAAAAAAAATTAAAAAATTAAAAAAAATCAGCAGCGCAAGGGCCCGGGCCGGGCCCCCTGACATGCCGGGCCCGGGTAATTAGTACCCCCGCTCCCCCCCCCCTCTCGGCGGCCCTGGTTGTGATAATCGCAGTTGAGTCAGCCACAGTCGGTCCTGATCACTCTGTTGCATGTACGAACATTGATAATCCACCGTTGCTGGTGACAGCACCAAAGCAATGTCCATTGTAAAGGTTTACATACACAGTCTGAGCCGGCACCCAGCATACACATGTATGTTCAAAATTGAAAGGTCCA